>NC_083547.1:4826706-5127906 GCF_018135715.1 Danaus plexippus
TGATAAAATAATATTAGTATCACGTAAAATATAACAGAATAAAAATGAATATAAATAAAAAAGAAATGACTGAACAACTTGACTTCTTACTTTAATTCGTTGGCGGAAACTTTGCCTGGGTTTTACTACCCTTAATAATAGGGTTGTGCTTATTGCATATCAAAATCAGTGCCAATACGCCTAGGTAAAAATAGAATAATAGTTATTTAGTTTCCTACGTGTTAATATAAAATAGAGTTCAATTCCGAAAAACTCTACAATAATGACATTCAAAATGAAGGTCTTAAATTTTTTGATACATATCTAGATTTGTTATTCGCAATTGGAATAATATTTGGAATAGTCAATGAATACCGGGGGTGCATGACAATAAAACTAAATCACTGAAGCTGTAATACAGTGTCCCAGTGGCGCCGGCGGAAAGCGGCCATATGTGCAAGGGGCATCTTCGTATATATAAAATGAATGTAAATCTTTCATTTTCTCTCCTTGCATCATAAAATATTACCTGATGTTTTTTTTTCTCGGATTCGTTAACCACGGATTTGTTATTTTATTTTTCTTAGAAATAGTCGGTTTGTTCTGTATGTGAGTTGAATAATGAAATAATCAATAGAGTTTGTCGCGGGCCGACTAAATTGAATCGTCGGGGACGCCGGAAACCGGACGCGATCCTCGCGAGCCTTAAGGACTATATGCTACACTATTTTATTTTGTTGCTTTATAATAATGTGACCGAAATTTATATTATACCTAGTTAAGTTCCATAAAATCCGAATCCTCCTTATGATTTTGTATTACCTCCACTACCGACAATCAGCTGTAGTTAGACGTGACTACTACTTTAGTAATGTAATTACATTTATAATAACTACCTTGGAAACAGGTTTGAGTTTCGAACTTGGGAAGTAACTTCTCGTTATTGGGTATGGTAATCGTATTATACGCCAGCACGTCTTAATAAGGTACATTGTATTTATTTACTCAAGTTTCTAGTATCTATAAATTAATATTCGAATATAATATATGTACGTTTAAAACTATATCTGACAGTATAAAGTAATATTGCAATTCAGTCGCCTGTCGCAGTTCGAAGTCTTCGTTTTTTCTTGTAAGACACGTTTTGCAGCTTGGAAATGTACCTGAATAAATCCGACGTTCAAAAGTAGTCAACATGTCGGCGCTGTCAATAATATATAATCTCATAAAGCAATATAAAATTTATAACGCTTTATAAAATATCAAGGCATGTCACGGAATAAAGTGTGTATAGTTTTTATTGTCTTTATCGTGAAAACCGTACTGTTAGAACGACTTGCAATAAATGAAGGTTCACTTTAACGTTCGTTGGTCCGCCACGAATTCCCTTATAAAAGACAATTTTAGTTCAATAAAAACTTATTGTACTGTTTATTGTTTTAAACTAAACTTATCTGCTCATAGTTCTCGAGTTAAATATGTCCGTTGTTAGTGTAAGAGCCGGAATTGATAAATATAGACAAAAAATACATAAGCCTGTTGTTTTTCATAATAAAAAATTAAGTTCACAAAGTATTATATGAACATTTCTAGATAAAGAAACTTAACAAATTATCTCTTTAAATTAGTTATTAATTTCAGGATATTACGATGTAATTTTAGAAGGAAAAGTTTTAATTACATTAAAACATCATATATTATGATGAAATATTCGTTTGTCTGTTTTCAAATAATATAACAAAAAATCTTTTTATTTAATGTATTGATAATATTTCGATATACAGCTTATATTATAAATTAGATTATAAAAATAAAAGATATTCTAATAAAAAGAGACGTTTTGCTAATAAAGAATTGCTTTAGGGTTTGTCTAGTAAAATATTAAGAGCGTACAATATGAAAATACGTCAAAATTGTCAAATTTTATATGTGTACAATATTTGAATAAAAATATGTTTCATACTTTGATAAATGTCCTTTAATTAATAATGGTGACCCTGATGGTATTTTATCGTCTGACTTTTCATGGTCTTCTTATGTTAATTGACAGTGACGAAGGTAGGCAGGAGAAGCCAATAAATCGTTGTTTTTTCACCTCCGATAAGAATTAAGACGAGGGAAATAAATGTGTTATATTTAAAGTTATTGTCCGGTAATACCAAGCTATTACAAAAGCTATTTTGAGTGTACAGTTTGTTTTAAACTTCACTTTTCTAAATTATAGAAAAAGGGAAATAGTTGCGGAAAATGGCTTTCTTTTTCTTGAACTGACTTAAAAACTATTAGTTGGAAGCAACAAATATATACAATCCAACAAAGACAAGGGAATAATAATATGCATTTTGCTGTAGTAAACTATAATTGTATTTAGTTAATATACAAATACCAAAATATCGTAATTTTTGTTATATTAAAAACAATCAATATTACTAAGCATAAATTTGATATCGTTTTAAATCCTTCTATGGGAACCCTACATAAACTTTCTAGCTGACAAGCGCTTCTTTTTTTGAAGCTACAAACGAAATCTTGTACAAGAATATTTCAGTTGTATAAAAACCTAATTACCGAGTACAATCTTGACCTAACTAAACTCATGTATGCAAATCTTAGTAATTCTAATTTTGAATAATGTAGCTATAATAAACAAGTTACGACTACCATCAAGGGGTTATGGCTTTGTACACTTAATGACAGCAGCGCCCGAAAATAAAATGATTTTATTACAAACGCGTGCCTGAGTATTATACATGGCTTTATTTATACTTAATATTACTGAATAATTATGACCATTGAAATCTACGATTAAGATATGATTTGAAATATTCATAATACGATTTTCATTAAAATGATACGAAGCAATTTATTAAAACACATCATAGGGCACGTGGAATAGAAAGAGTAATTTTAAACAAATAATATATAAGAGTTTTATACGGGTACGAAACGGTAATTAGTTGGTATCGTAATTTAGCGTGATTTAATTGTCGCGGGGTGAGAAATCAGGCGGGTAGCGTAAGTCGTCGCTGTGGATTTATTGCCTCAATTATACGTGGTCTGCTGCGACCTACACCTGGAACAGTCTTCTTCTAATAAGATTATACTTTTGCTAGCAACTTACCGATGATGTAATGTTAGACGTATTAACTTCGGATATTAACCTCGTTCTTGTGATTTAGAAGTATTACAGTTGAAATAGCATTTCTTTATAATTCACTTTTAATCGCTTTAATATTTTTTTATTACGAGAGAATTTTTTTATCTGTAATCTAAATCAAGTATATATAACTGATTCTATATTTAAATGAAACAAAGTCGCGTGTTTAATGCTATAATTTGTAATACTCATCATTCTAAAGACAATCTAGGTCATAAATATTTGATTAGCCCAATTGCTACGCTATGGTATTTAGATGGAGTGTCTGCTAACGATAATATACGATTGTTTATGTAACACATACAGCTATTACATGCGCTGAAATATACATGTGCTACCAACAACATTATCTATGACACGTAACTATCTGCTATAATAGATAAGTAACGAACGCCGACACACCAAATGTACCTAAATCAACATTTGTCACAAATAGAATTTTATTAGAACAGAATCAAACGATGTGTCTTAGTCATAAAAGTTTATTTTTTTATTTCAGTCATATTAAAATGATATTTAAAGTATTGACTGTTGCGGTTTGTGGGGTTGAAAAATACATTACTATAACTTCTCTTCCATATAATGACAGTTATAGTTACGATAAATTAAATTAAATACACTTCAATGAACTATCAGTTATTGAAGTATTTAAATTTGTGGATTACGTTAAATTCTTATTAAAAAAATAATTGTTAGAAACTACCTAGTTTAGTGATGGCCCGCTTATATTCGAATAGATATCTCTAGAGCATCAACTCACCTGAAACTAAACAATTTTTGTTTACATTTGTCGAATAAAATAAATGATTATTAAGATTGGTACCTATCTTAAGCTTTAAGTCAAAACTGCAGACACAACCTTATTTATATTATATAGTAATGATTCATCTGTAGAACTTACACAAATGACAACACACGACTTTAATCGTCTATAGTCTACACCATCATAATAGAGGTTCTCTATTGTTAACACAAAGTGTACTCCATTGTTGGGCTGCTTTTACTCTCATGTGAGGTACCTGTCATTTCTTTCATCTTAATGACATTAATGGGAAGCCAGACTGGTGGAAGGCTCTTTATAAATATAAAATTAAATTCTCAGTTCTAGCTGTATGCAAATCATAAATAATATTTGTATTGTATTTATTTTAATGGTTTTAATATAAACGCATGCCAGTTTGTATGAATTAATATTAAGGAGTTTATTATTATAATAATAGTGTTAAATGCAAATAAAACAAAGGGGAGTAAAGTATGTTTCAGTCTGATCCGAGAGGCGTAACAATGGGATATCCAACGTAAAAGCCTCGGAATATTTTAGTGTCGTTACACTTACAATGGAATCGTATAAAATGCGTCTGTTATCTGTGGTATATCTGACTTGCTGCCAAGATATAATCTGTTATGGTGACATTATCTGTAACTGGTCGACCTCTGCCAACTTAGAATCCGGCCAAAACTTGAGACGTTCCATTTTTAACTGCTTGTCTTTATGCGCGTTGTTTTAATAGAAATATTCACGCCGGTTCTTGTGATTCACTAAGAAGCAATAAAAACAATTTGAGGCACTTCAACGGATAAGAATAGCCTTATTATGACTTTAAGTGTTCTTGCCTACTAAATAGCGAGTTATAAAACCGATCTTGTTAATTTTAATTATATATGAAGCAATATTAGTTGCTGATTGGTCATAAAAATTAATTGTTTCAAGAGAAAACGTGATTTGATCGATACATTTGTTATTCAATATCTATAATGTATTTCATAAATATCAAAGTGAACCCTTTGATATGTTTAATATAAATACATTTCAAGAACACAACACACAGACGCCATGGATATCTATTAGCATTGTGTGAAAAAACAGATGCTCAAGTACAAGGGACGGCTCGCTATACAACAGCGACCCGAGTGATCCTGACAGTTTTGAGGACTGCCCATCGACCAGTGGAGCTTGATCCGCGGCCCGCCTTGCCCAAATACGATCTCAACAAACCCTCACCAGTAACTGTGTAAACTTGAATAGGATAAACCAGGGATACATTTGGATTAAATTTAAATATAGCTATTCTTAACGCTATGTACCTATTTCGTACAATATACTTTAAAATGGAATAATGTTTTAAGCAAATTATTACCAACACAATATGTTTATATGTTGTGTAAGGTTTTATTTTAATTTTATATCAATTTTTATAATAAACTAATGAGATAAACATTTACAAAAGATTAGATTTCAAACGTATTTTTCACAAGAATTTTATTTGAACAAATTTTTTTTGAACCGTTATCATATTAAAATAACGAGATATTATATCTTAATTATATTACTGAATTTATTATCCAAGTCGCTAGTAAACATATAAAATGTATGCTTACTCCGTTACATAGTTTTAAAACGTAGTCGGAAAATAGTGGCAGAAAATCAGACTGGCATTAATATAAATCGTCCCAGCTACTTAGCGTACGCTTAAAAATACTTTTATTTTCATATGAGAATATAAGAGTCAAATATATTTCCAGCCCGGCTATAAGTTGTCGCGAATTACCTTTGTATTTTTTATTAAAGCACACACTCGGCGCCCTATAAATCTGTTTGGTGCTCTTTCTTTATTTCTCTGCAAATTGGTTGAATATTCGGGTTCCATATTACGCGTCATCTTCTTTATGTTAGTCTTCGAGTTTATTTTCTTATAAATAAATTGAACATTTTCTAATGTACAATTTTTTTATAGAAATGAATATAACATAAAGGTTTTGAATTCACGAAATTACGGGGATGAAACTGACCTTTCTTTTTTGCATTTTTACAAGTAGATTCCTTCTTGGCAATAATGTAAAGAGCAGTATAGCGCTAAGTCTGACGCTAATTTTTCTGGGAACTATTTTCTCGAAGCTCTCTAGCGATGTCTTCTCGCTGTCTCGCTACAGACAGCTTCCATTATTTAGAAATTTTATATTGATGCGAATAAAGCATCTGCATATATGAGGCTATTTTTACACGCGATATTCATCAAGGTTTGAATATTTTTAGAAGAGCGTAAAGCAGACTCGGTTGAACGAAGTTATGGTAAACTTATGCACTCCTGGGACATTACAGATACTGCACTTACCGTAGTTGAACTTTTGAATTTTTAAAGAAATACATATAATGTAATCAGCAAGAGAAATATATTTTTGTTTTTACTTTGAAGGTTTCATTTAATTATGTATCATTAGCTGTAAAATGTGCTAATCAACGACAAATTTATAGGTTCCACACCTACAATTTGTAGCAAAATACCAAGTTTACATTTTTCATTTTAATGCTTAATAAATTATACGGAATTAAGGTTTAATTCTGGAATCAATTTATTTACCCAGCCTATGAATAATTCAATTAAGATTTCCTTGTTTTCGTGGACTCCTTGTTGTTCCACATCGGTAGCTAGACAGCCGGTCAAATACGAGCGACCTATTCACTATTTTAGGATTTTCAGGTCCAAATATATACTATTGTAGAATCAATTTTTGGTAAAAAAAAATCTACTCAATATCATATATATATATATAACATAAACTATAAATATTTTTTCTAGTTGATCGATTGGTTAAAAAATATGCAAATATGCACATATGTTCGTCAGTTAGTTAGTTGGTGGTCTTTGTCATTATAGATCTGTTAGATCTCCGCAAGCGTGTGCATATTCAATTAACAATTTTTCATAAAGGAAGCACCGGAGCCGCCGGAAATTAAAAATGTCTACCGTAGCGAATATCATATTGGCTGACGTACGCATATTCTATGAAATTGATTTATTGAAAAAAATGTTTACCGCTACTAACCTATTGGGGTCTATTATGGGTCAGGTGATTCAAATATTATTTCAATACCACCAAACTTATAAATTTAATATATTTTTTGTTGTATATATATGTTATATGTTGCTGTTTCTGTTAATATATTGCTTAATTTTATAAACAAAAGTTAGAGAATGTATTATTATTTAACTGTGGGTCTGAAGTTCTTACTGACTTATAAATACCATGCAAAACGGTGGCTGCAATAGCTAGTTTATATAAATGATTTATTGTATTTTTATTCTTAAACTTTCTTATATTTCAACATCATTATGTCCTCTCATACTTTGTTACTCTGAATTTAATTCCGTTATTTTATTCCTCGTCCGTTACAAAGGTTATCGTCGTAGTTAAGACGTGTTTGTTATCTTATAGCATAAAAGCGGCAGGTAATTCACACATCTATATATTGTTACCCAGGAGATTAGGCAGGCGTGATGATTGCCAAACTTTGATTGAGCTTCAAACCCTTTGCGAATCTTCTGATTATAACACACGTAATTGGCTTCAGCGTATTGCTTACACAATTCTTAGCTTTACATAGCGCAACTTTGCCTTTGTAGTTGCTTTCAACTTAAATTAGAACAGTTAGTGTAGTAATTTCATTTGATTTTATATTCGCGATTGTAAATTTAATGTAAGATTTCGTAGAATTAGTTTGTTTTATTAATTATTCGTGAGATAAGGTTCTGGCATGTGATATTTTTAATCTTTCATAACTTTTAAAGAATTACTAACAAATTTATGATGATATGGAAATACGAACCTACGTGCGTCCTAAGATAAGAATTAGATAGGACTAGGAGTCAACAATGGAATAAAAAAATACCAACTTTAACTATTTATATTATTTTTCAATTTTATCTCTTCTTAATGTTATCGTATCGAAAGATATTTCATACGTTTTGTTTTTACTTTTAAACAAATTACTCGGTCGAAGTAAGTAAAAACACATTTAACCATTCAATCATTTTTAACTAAATTTAAAAAAATAATATTTTAGGATAACATGGAATATGTATTTGATAAAATTTTCAATTCGTTTCAATTACTCAAAAGCAGCTTGATTTTTTGTTACAGACAATATTGGTATTTGTAACAAAAATGTTGTAAGTTTATTTTAATATATTTTTTATTTATTTGCGCTGTATGGAGTTGCGATTGCTGATAGATATTTTATATTTTGTTTAAATAAACACGATGTATTTATTATAAGGACTTGTACAATGAGAGAAAGGCCAGTTCTTTTTCGAAAGCCATAAATTTTAATTGGGAAAACTATAGTAATGACAAAAATGAAATAAATCATAAATAAAGTTCTTATTGTTATCAATATTATAATGGAATATACATAAATAGGTTTCACAAAATGATCGCCATCGTTTTTCTTGTATTGTTTTTTAAAGGAAAATCTGCTAAATTCTAAATTTAAAAAAACAGTACAGTAATAAGTAATATATTAAAAGCTTATAACATAGTTTATATATATAACAAAAAGTTTACATATAACAAAAAGTTTACATATAACAAAAAGTTTACATATAACAAAAAGTTTACATATAACAAAAAGTATGACAGTATTTATTAAGCTTTATATCCAGTTACTAAAGTAAAACGACGTGATATTTTTAAACATCGATGAAATTTTATATCGTATTTTAAATTAAATTTTATTAATGAATCTTTAAGATTTTCTCAATAAACAAAGAGATTTTGTATACAAAAGATATACATGCGTGTACATTTGCGAATACGAATGTAAAAGGCAAACGCAAACATGTTATGAAATAAACATCCGTGTATATAATCGTTCGTAATGTATGTTTGTCGGGAGCGTTTCCGATAGGGCCGGTTCGAAATTACTTTGTTTTGCCACTGAGGCATGAAATACTAAAATTCGCTTCCACAATAGATTTTGATAACATTTCTCAAAAATATAACAATATTGAAGAGTTCCTTTTACTGTGTAGCGGTTTTGTTTTGTTTAAATAACAATAAAAAAATATTTTAGAACTAAAATAATATATGAAATTCAATTTTAAATTGAACAGCGATGTCTACCAAAAACTAAAATTCGTTCCGTATACAAAACGTTTTTTTATCATTGTTGAAATAGTAAAACAACTGCCGTTGAAATATCGTGGATATATATTTATATTTATATGAAAATTCATAAAAATTTTGTTATACTATTTATAGATAACGAAAATCTAGTATAGGCAAAGAAATAATCTGAATTAAGTAATGAAAATAATGTTTCACTAGTAAGTAAATAACAAAAGTCACTCAATAATAAATACCTAACAAAATCAGAATTAACTTCTTTTAGCATTTAATCTCGAACATACTAGAAAATATTAAAAATATTAGATACATAACTGGTAATTAGAATTAAGTTCTTATTTGTGTCATTGTATGTACATAACAATAATTGAAACCAGTCCACGACGAAACCAAAACTTTCAATAGGAAGATATTCATTTGAGTTGAAGGCCAAATAATAATCAAAACTTAATAATATTAACAAAAGACGCAAATACAAGTTAGCTCCGATGTAAACATAAAGATGCAATTAACAGGTGGCTCAGATATTAACTAAAAAATCTGAATACTAGTTAGCCTTAATATTAAACTGAAAAATGAATTCAAGAACCAGCTTCTATATTAACCTAAACAAGCAAGCACTAGAACCTAAAGACGAGATGACAACTTATGCAGTAAACTGTAAGGGGTGACCATGATTTAAGAGTAGATACGACTACTAACTCAGAGGCAAACGGAGCGAGATAATTTCAGCAAATTTTAGACTAAAGCAAACCGAATAAAACGGAAATATGATTGATGGTTAATACTATTAATACTATTTTGTAAAATTACGATAACTATTATAAAATAAAAATTAGATATTTATTAGATTTCATAAAAAAAGTTGAAATGTATTTTGGATACAATGCAAAATAGTCTTAATGCAAATATTCCATTCGAAAATTCAATATCATGGGATTTGCATAACAATTGAGCCAAAAGCGATGTTACTCAATAACTCGTATAAATTTACATTTGTCTGGTCTAAGTTCAAGCTGCCTGTGGCGATGACAGCTGCATCAGTCAACCGCTGATTATAGTTTGCTGGTCACACTTTAATTACTTATTCGTAACCAGTGAGGTGGTCGTTTTAACGTCCGTTTTAAATATTCTCTTTATTCATTTCATATTTCGCTTTGAAATCATATATTGTTTTATAAAATTCTATAAACATAAAAAGAAAATGTAAGGAAATAAAAATACTTCCGTTGAAGTTATGAATTGGTTATGATAAATTGCTAGGATCACAACCACAACTCAACAGACTTTTATCTTAACTGTTTTCTTTCAATAGTATCGTAAAATACAAGTATATTTACTCAGATAGAGTCGAAAACTTCTAATCTCGGCGTCGAGACAAAGCCAGGGGGCGTGACGGCGTTCGCTATACACGAGCCAAATGCAAAGCTTTATTTAGTTTAAGGCACCATTACACGGGTCATATAAACTGTCAAAGTTGGAGCTCGCGGGGCGTCGCGGTGCCGCGGCGCGTTCTTCCTCTTAACTTTACGCGATTCAATGTTAGACTTTATTTTTATTTTATGGTACAAAAAAAAAAAGAATTGTGTTCCATTTTACGCTTACCATATTTTATCATGCATAATGTATGTACATCGTAATTTGCGGTATGCTGAAAGGTGCAAATAAGATATCACTGGTTGGAAATGAAAACGCCAAGAAAAAATGATTTGTTATTGCGGGCACAGAGCTCCGTGATGCAATTATTGCGCGTCGTCGTTGTCCTATTTGTTACACCTTCCCTTATTTTCTGTTCCCATTTGAGAATTCGATTCCTACATTTCATACCGGCATAAATAAAACGAAACATCAAATCTGTTATTCTGCATGTTTAATCTATCTAATCAACGGCATTAAAACGTTTCTGTTCCGTTCATGCACATAATAATAAAACAATTCCTAGATATCTATAAAGTAAATTTATTTTCTGGATTACTAAGTACGAGTGTAAACAGTTTCTTTACCTTGATTTCTCTTCCCTTGTTTGTTCTTTCCTTCGATTCCGTAATCAAGTTTACAGCTCTGTCTATGTATTTGATTCGTTTTCCACTTTATACAATATAAAAATAAACCCAACCGGAGGGTATTACGTCTTAAATAATCAAGAGTATCACAACATACATTTTAATAAATTTTAAATACATATAATATAAAAACTAAAATCAGACAGAAGATATAATAAATTATTAAAAAAAAATATTACTACAAATATGAGATATGGGAATCTATAGTATTTGATAACATGAAAGTAATTTATTACAATGAAAACTTAACTAATATTTTTATGCCCCAAAATGTTATATTTAACAAGATCCTTTATAAATCGTAAAATAGTATCGATAGGCATGATATTAAATTCACTCCGTAAGTTTTTTGATCTAGATTTTATGATTTTGATCAGACAAACGAAAAATTTAATAATACCATGAAAATATATAGCGGGAACTGCAAAGATAGAACCAATTTCTCGGCTACAAATCTTAGATGACATATATTTCGTGAAAGCATCTTCGATATCTAGCTATTATTTGTTGCAAGAAAAATATTTCTGTCCTTTTATTTCCGTCTCAGTCATTGTCGGTGGCATCAATTATATTTATGATCGTGTTCCTAAACGGAGGTATGAGACAAATATTTGTTTAATATATTTGTTAACAGAAATAAATAAGAGTACAATTATATTTTCGTCTTGACAGATTTTAAGTTAGGGTATCATATTCAAAAAGCGAATCAAAACAATCCTTTTGTATTTGGGTTCGTAAACAATCATGTATGTATACAGACCGAGGGCACGGTCTGGTTAGTTAGTTGTCACACTGGGGTGAATAACAATAAGACCCTTTAGTTCCGGCTCGCCTCGAACGTATTCAATCTGCACGAGATCAAGACGATCAACTTGTGATAGCACAACTTTCACTGAAAATCTTTGCTTTTTCCGTCTTCCTTCACAAAACAAACTTTCTAGCTTCCCTTGTAGTCTGAAAACGCATTGTTAATCTCAACCCCTTAACGTCCTTTATAAAACATTAATTACAAAACTTTAGTCTTTCTCATAAAACTATACAAAATTCTTCCATTCGGCATGAAATATTCATGAAAAGTATTTATCAAATTTGGGAAACATAGAATTGGAATGTATGAAAATTAATTACCATAGTGTAATTAACAGTCATCGAGTGAACACCGCAAGCTTCCATTTTGAAATGATTGGCATCAGCCGAGAGTGATCCAAATGACCGGCTTAAACACTCATTTGATATTCACATTTGCTCTGAAACGAGCGATACGAAACGACGCAAATTACTGCTCATTTGTTCACATTCAACGTGTAGTTGGGTCACTGCTTAATTTAACTTATTATCGTGTATCTTTATAAATTTACCGTCATTATTCAGTATCCGGAGCAAATAGAATACGTACCAGAATGAAACCTCCACAATGATTTGATCAACGATAAAACATAACCCACTTTTGTGGAAATTGCTAACATTGCTTCTAAATATTCATTAGACCGTCCCTGATAACAAGTTTTTGCAGATATAAAATAGAAATGCCTTTGTTTAGTTATCCCGTTAATGGCGTATGCAAAATAACGTCATAAGAAACATTGCTCTAATGTTGTTTCAGATAAGGCGTCCAACATGAAACTTGAGGACGTCTTTCATAATGTCGCGATGTGACACAACCAACCCCCTTGCTTATGATGTTGCTTCGATATTGTGACCTACTTTATTGTTGTTAGAAAGCAAGTAAATTAAATTAGAATATTCTATTGCAATAAATAACTGGACCTTCCAATGATGATATCGCTGATAGTTTGAATAAAAAGGTTTTCTACCCAAAAGGTCGTTGTAAACATTTATGAGAAGAGTTTCTTGATATGTGTTCTTTTATAAGAAATCGAGTTTAAACTTCCAAATTTTGGAGTTAATATCGGTTCAAAAGTTAGCAAAGAGAGAAATATGCAAGGAAATTTCAAGAAACATCCATGGCTGGAATACGGTTAATAAATATATAACTCAAGAGCAAAACGCTTGTTAATATAACATATAACATATAAAAATAATTATAATCGATTACTCTTAATGACATTTCATTCTTTTTTCTGAAGTCAATATAATGAAGCGATTCTGTTATTTGATAACCAAGTATTGAGTGGGATGGTAAAACTAAGTGTATGTATCTAGTAATAACTTCACCTATGGAGATGATAAGTTTCTCCACGTATCGCGAAAGGGTCTTTTCATAATTAGAGATTAAACGTTAAACAGTATTTGTATCAAATTATATCTTTCTGTAAGTAATAAAAACCAAGACTAATAATTTTAAAGCAACAGACTCAACTGTATGGAATCCACGTTAAAAAGCTTAAATCTGTTTTTAAGACCAGGTTAACTTATTCATTTTAACCAAGTTGTTATCTTTCTCTTAAAAATTTGAGTTGAGTTAATGAAATCATTGCATAAACTATGAGATTTATTATTTTATGAAAAACTGTAAATTTGTACGTTAGCCATAAAATCGGACATAATCTCTCTTAGCTAATTACAAACAGCTGTTTATTAAATATATTTAAACAGTACATAAAATAATATCATTTTATAAATTTGTCAAAATGTCAAAAAAATATAAATATTAGAATATGCTCAAAGAATCTATTAACTTGGATAAAATCAATTAATATATAATTAGAAAATTAAAAAAAACAATATTCAGTGTGATTTAAAGGTTGAAAAAAAAAAATCTTAATGATAAAAAATAAAAGTTAATTTTATAAGACAGTACAAATTGAATTCAAAAATAATGCACGATATAAGAGGGTGCGAAAATCTTACATAACTTAATCAAAAGCAAGAAGACACTATAAAAAATTTAAAATGACAATTAAAATGCGCTACTTTTAGAAGTAGGGCGTAGTAAGGGTCACCCCAAGTTTCTTTTGTTTTTGTTTTATCTTGATTTGTTAAAATGACTAGCCCATGGAAGAGTCAGACGCTTGTTAGCTATAAAACTTCTGCAAAAAATTGTTTTATAGTTTTTTTTTTTATGATTCTGGATTCTAAGGAATAATTTTTGTTTATACTTAACTGCATGGTCGTCTGTTTGGGAATGTAACTCAGTTTTAAAAGCTGTAACTTTTTACTAAAAGTCTCATTTGGTCCTCTTTTTTAAACACAAATGACATCTTATTCACAAATGAACTACTTTATAATTGTCCTTGAAACTAATTCTTAGATTTCAACATTTAAATAAATTTGGTAAAAAGTAATTAACCTTACCATATTGGCATACAGAATTACATAAAATAAGAAATTAAGAATCCAAGAGAGTTTTGTAGTATCTGCAACAATTATAGGAGTCTCCGGCCATTGACATCACTTACGAAAGGGTTAATTTTTTTAAAAAAATGCTTTAATTTTCTGGTCAATCAGCATCCTAGTATCTCAAAACTTTATAGAACTTGTTAATTAAAACTCATTAAAAGCTTAATTTCAACATTGTTGGCAATTAAGGAGATTTACAATCTACGTTAGACTATTATCTTCACAAAAAGCAAGTATTTCACAAATTATGAAGACAGAAAATGTCAGTAATAAAATGCTTGTTAAAAATTACTTTGGCCATGGCGTTTGTTATTAATTAACAGGTAGGTATTTTGTTAAATAGAAATGATTTTTTAGTGGATGTAAATTGTTCAAATAAAACAAAGCTTCAGGACCTGTGGTAATTAATTTTATAACACCAAAACTGTTTGAAAAAAATCATTTCCCCGACAATCATGAATTATTTCTCATTGTTGAAGATGTCTCAGTGAAACAATTAAGAAGCAAAACTTTCATAATGATTTTTCTGACTTTCAAATATATAATAGGAAATCCAGAACGTTACGTTTCTCGTCCTTAATTACCCCAATGTCAGAGACACAGCCGTGATTGATTGGAACACTAATTCCTCAGACGTCCAACAATGACAGAATTGACATTCGTACCAACTCGCTACTGTCCAACATCACGCTTTATTAGTATTGTCAGTAGGATTCCTTTTATTTCTTGTGTAAATAAATGTATTTCTATTTTTATTATGTAAATAAATTTAAGAGTATATTTAAGTTATGCTATAAAAAGTATATTTGAAATTTTTTGTTCTTATAAATTTGTTTTTACTAAATTTCTTAACCACATAAAACTAATATTTTTGGGATTATACTACGCGTATTTTATTATAAAAAAAACTGCATACTTCCGACTACTTTGCAGCAACCGTGATCACCTCTCGTTTGCTCGTGATCACGGTTGCTGAAAAGTAACCGAAACGTCGGGAATATGTACTTTTTAAAAATAATAAAATACGCGTAATATAATCCGAAAAATATTAGTTTTGTTTAAATGAATACTAGCGAAAGTCTTAGATCTCATTTCTGAAATACAGTTTGTAGCACATAGTTTTAACCAAAAAATCGTAAATAATTTTTTTTACAAAAATAAAATCATTTGTGTGTCTTAAAGACAAAAAACATGACCATTAATCAACATTTCATTAATTAAAAGAAATCATACCAAAATTTTCTTCTGAATTGAAGTCATTAAGTTAAAATATCTGGTATTGTGTAAGAGACGAGCTTTGAATTAATATTTTTTCAATTGCTGAATAAATTAGGACGTTGTTTTATGCAATAACATCTTAGCGCAAATCAATAATGAAGCAAAAAAAAGACATATACGATATTCTCTAACAAAGAATAACATCAATAATTTTCACTGTCAACAGCTTTTAATCTTCCAAATTATGTAAGCTTATTAGTACCAAGAATAATATGATGGGACGCCAACTCGGCCATTAAATAAACGTAGTTCGAAAGATGCGCCAATCTCATTTAGGTGAGTTACACCGAGCAAAACAACGTAACAAGAAACATCCCCTTTACCATTTACGAATATTATTTATTTTTCCTGTCTTGTTCCCTACATCAGATATAATATGTTGGGGGGGGTGATATATAAAACAATCCTCTATGAAAAATCTAGTAATATGGATCATGTTATTAAAAAAATATATTTAGAGAATCTTATTTCACTACAAAAATTACAACATATAACTGACACCACTCACAATTATTGTAAAGTGATTTAGAAATATAATAAAATAGAATAAAATTATATTCGTGTATACTTATTTTCTTTCTGTATTGGCTGTGTGAGTTCACATGTTATATAGAAATATCAAGGCACCCTACAAAAACTTATGCTATTTAATCCGTGAAACAAAATTGGATCGTCAAGAATACAATTAAGTACTTGGAGCGGCGCCTAGTGTTACATAAAAGAAAATGCTTACATTAAGTAAATATAAAGCTTATTTAATATAATGGCATCATTCTTTCAAAGTGTAAAAACTAATTAAGTCTCTATCATCATTATTTCTCTTGAAATTGGATATTCGCGATAATCTGAAACGCTGTTAGGTAAGTATTTCATTAATTTCTCTCCGCCTGAGGGACTCAAACGCGAAGTTAATCGGATTTTCGGTACAAGTTGAGGTACTTTCAAGTGCGGTGGAAGGGTGCGAACGCTCGCGAGTAAGATTCACCAACGTTTCCGGATATACTCGTATGTACAAAATTATAGAAATGGTTTATTAGGAACCTTCTTGCAACTGGCTGATACGACTTTATTTTGTAATATTTTTTTTAACTTAGAAACGACTTCTGTCAGTAATGCAGTGTTATTTTATTGCTTTTCGGAAAATTCATTCGTTTTTAATATAAAACTTCGAAAATTATTATTTTTTTAATTAAAATTGACTCATATAATCCAGTCGACTTTTAAAAATCATGCAGATATTATTTTTAATCTAACATTTATTTTCTATTCATCAAGACATTCACATATACTTGTAATTTTGTTTTATGCAAAAAAAAGTAAATTGTATGTTATTGAAAACGATCGTTTTCTATTTATAATTCAATAAAATCTTTCGTAACTTAGTCACGACATTCGATATACATAAAGCCTGTATTGCTAGATATCAACCCGTGCATCTACAATCGAGATGGAGCGATCATGTGCTAACTATAAATAGCATTCATGTCTCACATTTTTCAATCGGGCTACCCTTTTTAATCAAGTGCAGCTCATATCTTCAGGTTGAAGCGAATAAATTTTTAATATAACTGTAATAAATGGCTTTTAGTTTGCACATTTTGTTAAGTTAATATGTGAAGGTGGTTACTAGTGCATAATTTATTTGTAACGTGATCTGATAATGTTTTTAGTAACACTATTAAAGTTAAAAAATTAAACACCTTTTTTCGATATTTTTAGGCTCTCTGTGTCTATTTAAATGTCATTATAAATTTTACTCAGACAGTCAATAACCTCATCTAAAATTTTAGGAATTATATTGTCATTTTAACTTTAATGTAAACGAGTTAATCTTTAAACATACCATTAATAATTTATGCTAGAATAATGTCTTTGAAATTGAAAGTGAATATACTTTAGAGAATTTCGTAAAAATCTAATTAAGCCTGACGCGCAGACAGGGTAAAGGGTCATGCAGCGTAGGTAACTAATACAATGCAATTTATTTTAGGCGGAGTAAGGCCGACCGCAGTCGGTGGTTTCAGGTTTGACTTATTATCGTTGTGCCACAACACTTAGCTCTCTCACTGAATACTGTCCGAGGCCGGCCTATATCAAGTGATAAATAATGTATGTTACTCTCTCCGTTTGATAGCTAAACTTTTAGTTTGCTGTTCATTTATTTTGTAACCGATCTGCGTCGGATAACAGCTATCCGTGATGTTCAAATATTTAGTAGGAAAGGTTTTTGTTCAAAATTGTAATTCATTTGATGATTTAATTTTTACATTTTAACATTAATATTTTTAAAAATATGAATTCTAACTCTAATGGAGTTTATAAAAATCTATGAAGGCAATTGAATGATAAATATTTATTTTTGATGATGATTCTAATACGTCTAAGTAATTGTGTTAAATTACAACGAAAATTATTAGTGACGTTATAATATTTGAAGGATAGTTTAGTAATTTTTAATTGAGTTTGAATTAAGGAGGAACATATTAAATAAGTTAATTTTCAGTTGGAAAGGTTATTTTAATTTTTTTTTTATTTATGACAGACAAAGAGTAAAAATAATATTAAAACAAAAAGCACTAGGTCATCAAAAAGTTTAATATTTCTTAGCTTCGCCATACGAGATTGAAACATAAAAGTGAGATCTTCTAAACTATCGCGATGATTAATGAAACATAAAATATAGCATCATTTACGTTCTTAAAATTTTTGCCTCTATTTACGTCTAAGTTTGCAAAGAGTTTGCTCTCGTAAAATTTCATATCATGCTGTTCGTAAATATTGTTTGTACAAAACTGAGTCGTAATATTCTTTTATGTAAGTACGTGTTATATGCATGGATATAAGTGGAAAAATTCTAGCACTAAACTATAATGATAGACGTGTAAAACTATCGTTATATATAGTTTTAATTTAATATATGAAATAGGTATAAACATTTTATATTGTGACTACAATATGTGTAAGAGCTGACGCGAAATTTACTTGTTGGCGTCTGCGCTCAAGTAAGCAGAGTAGTTCGAACAGGGCAGGGTAATTGAACTAATAAATCTAGCCATGTAACTGCGCTCTCGACTCGTTCAGGATCAAGGCAAGACCATTAAACCTTTGCACGGATTTCTCTCCCCGTCTTTTCTTGTTGTTTACCTGAACTTTTAAGTTTTTAAAGAATAAAGTCTCCATGTCCCCGAAATGTCATTATTGATATTATTTTTTTCATACAAAAAAAACTGGACCTTACCATGTTATTCAACAATACCGCCTTGTTATTTCCTTATACACTCGATATTGTTTCGTTACCTTTCTGAGTGCTTATTCAATCAAACATATCATGATAAGGTTGGGTAGCGTTTACGTTTTAATAACCTTAGTTATAAGTGTAGTGAAAAACGAGACGGAGGTAATTAATTATTTTTTGTATTATAAACACAAATATTGATCCGTGTTTTAGTGTCTTTTATTCAGTCAAGTAAAAATCACATAAAAAAAAATAATATCACAAAACAGGCGTAGTACATCCGAAAATATTACTTTTATTTAAGTGATTACTCGTGAAAAAAACTTGATTGATTTTTATAAAATTTTAGATTAATATTTAAGGTAGCGTTTCTCACATAAAAGTCAGAATAAAACACGAGACATTTATTCGAATTTAAGAATGATATCTAGTTTTTAAAATTTATAACATGAACCGCCGAAATGGCTGATTTCAATTATTCAAGCTAAAAGCTAGTTTTTTTCATGTAAATATGTATTATAAATAAAAATAACGAATATAACTTACACACAATCAATATATTGCAGGCTGTTCTTCAAAATTATGGATTCCAGACATTTGACGACAAGAGTTGGAGAGTTTTGTCAAAATACAAACCTTTGAACACATTTACACAAAAATATCACGTGAGCAGTTGTTTTAAAATCGGTTCACAAAAAAAAAAATATTACAAGAATTCAAAAAGAGTATTGTTTGTTTTAGGTGGAAAAATCAAATAGAGATATGAAGGCAAAATTAAATGATGTTCTTATGATGAAACTTGTTTCATACTACGAAAATAAATATGCATTGGAAAATAACGGACCTGTAAGGGCTGGAAGATTACCCTTGTCAAAAAACATACGAGTTCCACCAACAAAAATACGTAAAAACAATCACGTAAGCAAGAATAATTTATTTGCAACATTTGTATTCATAATTATAAAAATATATCGAGAAAAAAATAAATATATTTTATTTAATTTGGATTCTTTTCTAAGATTCCTTTAAACGGATTCACCTGCAGGAGTTAGCAATTGTATCAAACACATTGATAAGTTTATCGGATAGCAATAAATTTATTACAATGAGTTTTTTTTAAATACCACTTTAATGAAATTAAATATATAATAATTAGATTTTACAAAACTTAATATTTCAATCAAAATTCTGTCATTAATAAAAATTTACACAAGCTGTAATCATAAATCATTTAAAGGCTCCTTTGGATCACAAAAGGCATATATTTAATAAAATTTTACTTTCTTTTTTCAGATCAAATTTTCAGTTCCGGAGGTTGTTATTATATAAACTATCATGAGTATATAGCTGAAGTACTAAATTGGTTACTAATTAATTTGTAACATGGAGTAGATGCGTAAAATTACATACAAGTTATTCTGTTTTTCACTATACAAAGTCCTATTTAGAAATAGACTCCTTAAGTATTTGTTTCTCACTGAAATTACATGATTACCTATTAAATAGCATAACAAAAGTATGATACATTCTGATATAAATATTAATAAAGTGATTACTTCAATTATAAATGGTATTCATTAAATGTTACCACTTAAATTTGATCGACGTTTATTACAGTGTATTTCTTTGAAATAGCGGTAAAGTAATGACAATATTGTTCTGTGGTCCATAATGTATAGCATTACGTAATTTGAAGTACGAACATATTTGATGTTATTTATAGTGCTTGTTGTTTCGAATTGAATTAAGAATTATTTAGATTTGTTTTGACTAAAACATATTTTACTCAGGTCTATAAAATGCGATGTGTTTCACTTTGTCGGAATTGGAACAGTGGATTTTATGTCAAATAAGCTTTTATTACCGTCCGTATTTTGCTAAGCATTTTGAAGTTTAAAAAGTAGAAATGTGTTTATAATATTAATGAAGACGCAGACAGGAAATTATATCTGTATTTTTGTATGATTATATTACATTTTTGTATGGTGATGTTACATTTTTGTATGATGTCTGAATATTATGATTGCAATTTTTTAATATATTATTCATATACATATACATATATAGAAGCTACCTTCTGCGAAGAGGTAGAAACATTCATACATTCTAAAAGACTTTTTGTATGATGATATTCGTGGATAACTTATATTTCAATTTACTATACTCTTAGAAAACAAGGTAAGAATTGACTTTTTTAAAAAATAACATTCGATACAATTCCACCGCTAATTTATTAAATTTACACAAAAATAAAAACAATTCTAAATGAATAACTTTCAACTATCTTGATTTAAACTAATCGTTAAATGAAATCCGAATATAACACAATCGAAAGATTTAAACACACTTCTAAAATCTACTAACGACTAAACTATCACACCAACGCGCGTTACGAACGAAAAAGAGCCCTGATGTCCTCTGACAACTGCTTATATGTCGTTTGAGTCTCTCCTACCCTCTCATGTTCCTACATTGATTCTCTCCTACCCTCTCATATTCCTACACGGCCTTTCCTGACATGAGCACGTCCCCGGGCTCCTTTGTGTTTAACTTTCTTGACGTCCAAAACGTAGTATTAGCACCAAGGGCAGGAAATTCTTTTCATTCGCAATAGACGTAGTCAGTTTTGAATGTCTTGACATTCCAGACGGGCTTGGTTGCGGCTCAGTCCCCTCCACAGGCAGGTCAACCTCCGGAGGCAAGTTGGCGTCATGACACAACTCTTCTCCCTCATTGTCTACGTCTGAAATTGAGAAATATAACGGCAGAAATCTTTTCGATTTTTGATTTAACTCAACAGTAACATCATGGTTAACGTCAATGTAAAGTGAGCCAAACAAACATAGCCCACACAAAGTGGTTGTAAAACATCCCAATAACCAACCACTTGGGGCGGGACTTGTCGGAAGATCGCCCCCTCACACCTCGTCAGAGACCCACAAGGAATTGCTTGAGGCATGACTTGGTGTGTGTGTGAAGGTTATTATAAAAACATGCTCCAAAACATACCATCTGATACAGGCAATGTTGGCCGACCAACATCCCATAAATAAACTCATGATCTTTTACAACCACAGCTCGATAGACAACTCACTATCAAAGTCAAGCTTCCGAACATACTAAATTAATTCCTAACCAAGAGACCAGATCCTCAGGATAACGTATCCGATGCACTCCAAGATAAACAATTATCCCAGGCCTATGGTCCCTCCTGGGATAACCGAACCCGATGCACTCCAAGGTAAACGGCTATCCCAGGCTCAACGTACCTCTTGGGATAACCGGCCCGATGCACTCCAAGGCAAATGGTTATCCCAACCTAAGCGTCCCCTCCGTGGTAACCGGCCCGATGCACTCCAAGGCAATCGGTTATCACAGACACAGCACCACTTCTAGGACAACCGGGCCCGATGCACTCCAAGGCAAACGGTTGTCCCAGGCACAGCGCCACTTCTGGGATAGCCTGTCCGATGCACTCCAAGACAGCTATCCCACACCCAGGGATCCAACCTCTAATACAGCGTGTCCGATGCACTCCAAGACAAACGCCCAATTTGTTATAAACAATTCAAACTCTGAGATAATAAAGGATTCCTATCACAATAAAGGATTCTTATCATAATACAAAATAAAACACAATAAGTATCAATGGGCTTAAAGTCTCAAAAGAGTCCCAATCGGAGTCTTAATCAAAATCTCAAGTAAAATAAAGCAAAACGCTCACCATCAAAGAAAGCAGAACACGCATCGGGAGTCCATTCTCCCTGCCACGGAACCATATATTCCGCAGCCGCTTGAGTCGATTTGCCGTAGGAGCCAGCTAACAGCTGCAGCTCATATCGGCCGTGTGGGAGTATCTTCATAACCCGGTATGGTCCCCGCATACATGAGTCTAGCTTCCCTGTTGACTGAGCCTCCTTGCGAACAAAAACTAAGGAATGTAGATCAAAAGAGTGAGCCGGTTTACGTCTCTAGTTAGCATAGGCATCTTGACGAGCTTAGTTGGCACGAAGGAGTTTAGATGCCCTCTGACGACTCATCTGACGAAGGACTTCTCGATTACCACTTGAGCCTTCAACAGTAACGTCTCGTATCAAACTACGTATGAGCGGTGTGGCAGCTTCAGTACCAAACGGGGTTCTCAAGGTACGTATCGCACTTCTGATCTTAGAAAACAAGGTAAGAATTGATTTTTTTAAAAAATAACATTCGATACAATTCCACCGCTAATTTATTAAATTTACACAAAAATAAAAACAATTCTAAATGAATAACTTTCAACTATCTTGATTTAAACTAATCGTTAAATGAAATCCGAATATAACACAATCGAAAGATTTAAACACACTTCTAAAATCTACTAACGACTAAACTATCACACCAACGCGCGTTACGAACGAAAAAGAGCCCTGATGTCCTCTGACAACTGCTTATATGTCGTTTGAGTCTCTCCTACCCTCTCATGTTCCTACATTGATTCTCTCCTACCCTCTCATATTCCTACAATACCTATAATTCTTTTTAATATACACATAATCAGCTATTAATGAGTTCATGTAATATTAAATATTACAAACAAACGTATTGAATTCAGCATTCAATCTAAATTAGTTAGTTTTATTTGTAAATATCATTCAATTATGATACAAAACCTTATATGATACTACTTATTAATATCCAAAGAAATATTTTTTTTTCGCAAATGAGATGTATAAAACATTTCTTTATTTTTTTTGTGTCTGTAAACTGTTAATATAAAAAAATATATTTTTTAAAACAATTATTCTTTCGTAACATTATTGTGATACATACGCATAATTTAAAAACGAAGGGTGGGTAATGAGCAACCCTTGAATTTAATTAATTAAACAGATTATACCTTTCGTATAATAATATTCTTCCGCTACTTAGTTATAAGATTTACTTAGTCCTTAATATAAACATAATCAAAAAATATATATTCATTAATTAATTGCATTATTTATAAGGTATTTTTAGTAGGAAAGAATTATAAATTATAACAGAACCTAAATTCAGTCATCATAGCATGAGTTATCGAATATTAGGATTAGATTTTTATCTCAGCGTTCCCGCTAGTGTTCATTGGCAGTTGTTCAACAGTGTGAAGCGAAGGGTACTCGCGGGGACAACCCCGTCTTCACTAAGTGCTATCTGTCAGTGGAACAGCGGAGTTTAGCAGAGGTTACCATTTTTAATGCATCTCCCAGGACTAATTGTTATCGAGACGCAAAATTAAATTTATAATTTTTACATTATTCTTAAATGACACAATAAATTACGCCTGTTAAAGCGAGGCGTTTAATATTCATAAAATTCTGCTACAACGCGGCTTCTAACGAACAAGTTTTGGATTGAAATTTTGAATTACGTGTAGAGAAATCGGATTTAATTAAATCCTAACTGTTGGCTTGGCATCTCAAACATTATATGTGTAAGTTCGTCCACAAATATGTTTCAACATTTAAATAAATATTGTTTAAACTTTATCCATTTCATGGAGTCTTAAAGTTATTATTTATTATTGTATTTAGAGGAGCTAATATATAACATTATAAAAATTTGCTTTATTGGAAATTTTAAAACATAAATACGTATTCAATCTATACAAATGTACAATACAACATAGCACGTTGCACGGACTAACTATACTGAATAGTATAAATAGTTTTCCACAACAAAAAAAAGTTAATTTACATTTAATTATAACCAGAAAACGAAAAACAAGACAGTGAATCAAACATTGGTTGGTAAAATAAATCACAAAGTCTTAAACATAAATTTATAAAATAGCAGTAACGTTAGTTTCAATTGAATCTGCTTAACCGTATCTGAATCACTGGGATGTATGCTGTGGCGAGAGAGGGTTCAGAGACAACTTTCGTTTGTAATAATCATGTAGCTGAACGTTGGCAATCTGCCGACGTAGTAATAAGTTAAATCTCAGGGGGTAGGTGGCACGACGCTAGTTATAGAAACAGTGCTGATACATTTTATGTGACAGTTTTGTCTGCGATTGACTATTTTATATAAATTGTCTTCTTTTTAGATGTTGCATTACGATTGAAATATATGTCTGGCTGAGAGAAAAAATATTAACCAAAAAATAAGGTTTTGTCATAGAAAAAAAAATCATGATATTTGCAGACTTGTTTGTATAATTTCATGTATATTTTTATATTTGTCCATTCCATGTCAAGTTTTTAACAGTTCTTTAGGTTTAAAATAAAAATCGTATAAAAAATAATCTAATCTAGAGGCTTACGGTCGCTTTTATATGGATGTTATAAAATAGAATATATGCCATATAGGATTAAAATTGAAATATCGGCTCCACTCCGTAGTAGACCCGTTCACTTTGTCCCAATCGCATTTCCTTTTAGAACGATCTCACAGCGGAAATTAATCAGTCCGGCAAATGAATAGACTGCACTTGTGCGTGAGGGTTGATCAGTCAACGATGATTTAACACTCATATTTTGATTAATGACACCCCACTGACGATGTTTACATCTCAATTAGGATGTTGCACACTAATGGGCACTTTTCATTTTACTAACAGTACAGTAAAAAATGGTAAGGATGCTTTAATATAATACTCAATAGACGTATATTATCTTTAGACATCAAAGTCAAAAACACTGAGGACAGAACTTAAATATAAAACACTTTTAACTAAAAGTGAACACCAGCGCTCAAGCGCTTGATTATTTATTGTAAACAAAAATATATAAAATTCTAGAGTGTTGTGTGATTGAGAGAACAAATATAATTTAAATAAATTCAGTAAGGGCAGATCTGGTTTACGATCAAAGATATCATTAGATGTAGAAAGATTTAGTTACTAAATGTGTTCATTGTTTGATATGCAAATAGATAAAAATGAAATGAAAATATTTTTCATTCGATGGCTTCATCGCAATGCACGTTGACAGATCCTGTTTGCGTCTAGACGAGGCTATCATAATTGAGGATCATTAAAACGAATAAGCATTTCCATGTCGTGTTGATCGAGGTCATCAGTCTTATATGACAGGTAATTTTTCTGTCATTTCAAGTGTTACGTCATTCTTTACATCCAGAGGTGTTGTAATAATTATCGAGGTGATCCCAAAATCAAGTGGTTATAAATTTTGATGAACCTTAAGCGTTTATTAAAAATTGCATGTATTTTAAATAGATAAGTCAAGTAATAATATGACTGATCATGAATAGATAAGTGAGCAAACTGATCACCAAAACTTGCCAAAACCACCTATGGCCGGTTGCAAATTAACAATGCAAAAACTTTGTGGAAACTCTCTTAAATCCTAGTGCGTTTCAAATAAGACAATCGTAAACTATTAAATTTTTCTATATGATTTTTCTGTGCATCATAATTTTGAGGGCTCAACTGTATCTGAACGTAATTCATACATATGTGTTATTTTAAAATATACCAACAATCACTTGTTCTGGCTATTAAAGATCAAAGTGAATTACGGTAAAGTTCTTTATAAATAATAGGAAATTTTCGTTTTTTGTGATATTCTATCATGGGAAGGTACATTTTTTAAATTACTTTTCTATAAATATAAAATGTTTTATATCATTTCTATTCTAACTGAATCCGACCCATATTTGTATCCAAAACTGAATCTAACCCAAGCTCTCTATTGCGTAAATGTTTAAATAATAATTAATATTTTCTGTGTTAATAATTCCTTCAATGGCATCGGTGATCGTTTTGCTAGTTCATGGCAACTCAGCCAGATTAGCAGAAACTTGCGATATTTGTCCGGTGCATTAGTGGAATTAGCAATCTCATATCCGCGTAGCTAATATTTCTGGTGTTCGCCGGTGCCCGAGAATTAATCAGTTTGTACAACCAGCTGCCCGCCAAATGGACTTCTATTGGCTAACCTAATTCAATCTGGAAGCATTCCATACATTCAAACAATTCTACATGTATTGGAATTGTAATTAAAATCATGGCCTATTTTATACCAGCTGTATTAATTATTTTTTTTAAATTGCATATGTCAAACGTTCACACTGCGTATGTTTCTCTATGAAAGTCAAATGCAAAAGTTTTAAAGAAATGGCACAAGAGTAGCGTGACCTTACTCCTACATACGACTTACAAACTGGAGAATTAAATTAAAAAAACAACCTTCAATAAAACTGCTTATAAAAAAGACATGTAAGACGTATAATTTTCAAATACTCAAACCCAATTAGTATCAAGCACATTACTTTCGGGGCCGTTCAATCATTGATTACATAAAAAAATATTAAAGCATTTTCCATAATTACGCTACAATTTGTAACAGTAGGCTAGTCGGTCAGTGTACAGCACAAACATAATAAATTAATAACGCCTGAAGCTCGTTACTGTAATTTCAAAGTGGCCGTCATCGTTCAAAAAATTATTACAGCCAGTTATTATAATGAAGCTTAATCCTTAGCGTAAACAAAATTATTAATCACTGTATCAGCTTGATGCAACACAATATCGGGCACTAAATCATGACGTCATTTATTTCCATTCTGTTAACGAACACTGTTCAATGACTCCGTTGAAGTGGGACGATACAACAAATGCGTTCCGGTTTATCTATTCCCTATTGTTCTAGGACAAATATATTAAAACAATAGGATTTGTGACTGGGCTTAGTTATACGTTTTAACAGAATTTTTTAAGCTCACTTCAACATATTGTTGTGTTTATCCTACTTAATTATAAAATATAAAACTGTGAGAGCATTGTTAATTCAAACTTTGTTAAAGATATATATACAACGAAAAAGAACATAATTTGGATGTATAGAATTTAATCCGATCATATAGGTGCTAACTTTAAAACCCAAGTTTTTAGATGACGAGTTAAGTAAAGGCGTAAGTATCAGTAGGCGGGTTTGCTTTCATGTAACTCACCATCACTTCTAACGGCCGAAAGGCATGCGAATTGCCAGCCAAAAGTGTGTTCAAATTGTCAGATGAATTAAGAATGTGTCATAAAGATACATAATGGAAGATATTGCATGCGAGGCAATATAAAGTGAGTTTGTGAATACATTTATTTCAGCGGTTATATTTTATGCAAGAAAAAAGTTAGAAGATGAAGAATTGTTGGTCAAAAGTTTCCAATTACCCTACCTAAAAAACTAGACTATAAATAATAGTTTTTATCTCTCAATATTTCACGTTATATGAATAAAAACATATACAATGATTTGTGAAATATTTGATAAAATGTCATTTTCTTAGTTGAGGCTTTCAATAGCACCAAAACTATACAAACAAAACAAATCATATATTCAAGACTTATTTAAAAATTAAAACCACGAAGATTAATATTTACATAAGGACTTTGAATCACTAAAACATAAAAAAATAAAAATTCTGGGTAAAAATAACAGAGTATAATTTGTTTTTCCATCCCAGACGTACCTATGTAGGAACAGAAGTGCAGGTATCCAAACTCCTATTTATTTGGATAGCATAAAATCTTTAATCTTTAAATAAGCCATAGAATCTGGTCGAAATTTCCCAAGTTGCCAATTATGCTTTCGTCAAGAGCTGTAATTAAGCAATATAAAGTGGAAGGCTACCGTCATCAAACCACTTTTGTGATATTTAAACGAGTTTCATTACGCTTCGGTTATAAAAGCGACGCTATTACGAGAAATGGACTGGAAACATCACGCTCGACTTGGAATGACCGTAATTGTCGACGCAGGAAATAAATATCACTATGATAACAGTTATATCATTTTTACAAGACACAGAGCAATGAAAATTTGGTATACCAAATACCATCATATCTGAAAAAAATTTTCAGACCGAAATTACTGATTCAACTTTCCCATTAAATAGCTTCCTGTTATAAAAAGCAGATATTTAATTTTTATGTGCATTAAATTCACAGATTTATACAAACTTAACTGCAAATAATTTGATATTCTAAGTTATATATTATTTTCGAACAAAAGAAAACAAGTTTCGGTTGATGTTTAAGTTTCTTACCTTTTAAAAGAATTGTGTTATCGAAATAAGGAAATGTTATCTCATACAATAAACACTTCTTAATAAGAGATAGTATTTGAGAATGTATACAATAAAAGCACCATAAGAATGGACAGACAGAAAAACTAATCGTTATATAACTCATTGAATACTTAATTACAATTTAATTTTAGTAATACACTTTGATACCGGTCCCTAACTTGGTTGTGGTCAGACCGAGGCATTAATCCGACAATAAACATAAATATTTTTGCGTCGTTATATTGCCGCTCACTCCGTAATTAAATTCCACTAAATCGCACAAATCTTCACCCCCTACGAAACCTCTCTGTTGCCACAACGTGTTATATTTGTATCTATACCATAATGATAACTTTCTATGAAAGCCCCTTGCATATTTCGTAAACACGCTTTACTCAAGTAGGTACTCCCCGAAATGTTGGAAATAACAAAATATACGTATTTCTTTTCAAAACAAGAATGATACTCAAAAACTTTTTGATCACTTATTGTAATTAATAAAAAAAATACAGAATACACTTATGTATACATAAAATAAATCTAATTATTTCACTTTTAAACTATAATTAAATACTAAGATAAGAAAGAACAATTTATCTTTTCAATTACTGTAACAGGTACTTCTATTCCGTACTATAGATAACGTCTGAAAATATATGAGTACATGTAATTAAATCAGTTCCGAGCTCATTCTCTTTACACGTTTTCTTTTCTAAAAGTTATCGCCTCGCTCGTTAGCGGGTCTTCCTTATTATTTCCTCTACGACTGTAATCTGGCCTTTCAGCTACTTCAAACGACTTGTTCTTTTTCTTATGTGTAATTGAAATATATTGCCGCAATATCCGACGGACCGGAACTCTACCTCTTGAACGCATCAGCTTGAGTTTTCATTACTTGGGAAGCGATTTTTTTCATAAGACAGTATAATTATTCATTTTGCTACCCTAAGTAGTAGCTCTTGAAAAGTTGTACCAAGAATAAGGGCCGCGGCTGTAAATATTTTGAATTCAAGTGATGTTCTTCAAAATTAGAAGGCTTTTGTGTTGTCATTTTATGTAATAAATATATATTTGACTAATATTATAAAACAAATTTGAAACAAAAGTTACAAGACTAAATTAATTCAAACGTAAACAAAGAAAATGAGAGGAAATAGGGGAGCTTTCTGGCCTACTCTTTTTATTCATGTCAATGTAAATAATATTTCAAAATAGGAGTAATATTAATGAAAATGCGAATTACCTGTAAATATAATTTCAAATCGTGTCCGTAATGATTCATAACTACGGGTTTTCAACAAAATAAGCGCAATCTAAGTGAAGCGTTGGCGGTATACCGAGAACAGGTAATGGTATGGTGTACATTAAGAGGTTAGTTATTGGCAGTTATCCATAGTAACTGCACGGAAAATCTCGTGACCGTACCCGCCTAGTGCTCGCCGTAGGTATAATAAATAATTACTTATTTGTACTCAAGCACCTTTCCTATAATTCAGAAGAGGTAGATATTGAAGTATAAATCTGAGCAAAAATTTATTAACTTTCGGTTAATAATATTTTTGCTGGTTTGTTACATAAATTCCACTACCAACTTCATAAAGGTAAGAACAAAGTGTTGTAGATGGATCATTCGAACGGGTTTGATGGATGAGTTTGTCACTGACAGCCCGAACTCGTGACACGCATCCTTAATACGGACACAAACATATCGCTGAGGGTCACCGAGACGTATCACATGTTACTTGGATATGTACGAAATATACAAAGCGTGCAAACTATACGCGTCATCTGAGGGAAAAGGTTAATGGAATAAACCGGTATTATTTATTCATCAATGTTTAATTCATCCCAGTCGATAGGATTTCGGTTGACACTAAACAATCAATCAGCGCTACGGAAATAAAATAAATTGCTATATAAACTTCGTAGCCTGTTTTAGCAAATATAAAAAAATCTGTAAAAGAGCATTTGACTTGTAAAATAAGTCTTCATTACACAAAACAAAATAAAGCAACTCGAAAAATAAAACCCTCGAGAAGTTTTATTGTCTTCACAACTCGGAAAGTAAATTACCCGAACAAATTCGCTCAGCGCTAAATCTGGAGCTTATCAGAAGGCTCGGCCAAGATCCTTAAATTGAGAAAGAGCTATCTCGATGAAAGCGAGTGGCCTCGAGGCGTCGACACCTTACTTCGACTGCTCAGATTAAAAAAGTTTAATTACTATGCTGTACTCAGCTATTACGAATGCAGATATTTGTTACTCTTCATATTATCAAACCTGATATAAACTTTAAGATTAAGTATAATAAATCAACATATTTTATTATTATTCGTATACAAAAAGATTTATTTTACTTTTAGTTTAATTCCGTGTTAAAGTATGCAGTACCATTTATTACAAGTATAAGATAACATTATCTTATATTCGTAATAAATAGTGTGATCAGAGGTTTTATTCACATTACTTATGAAGTTTCTGCACCAGAATACACACTTTAGACTGTTAGTGTTGTCGTAATACATTTAATTCTTAAATTTATTCTTATGATAAAGAATAGACTCATGTCATTAAACTAGTAAGGAGTGTCTGAGAATACGTAAGTTAATGGACACATTTTTCGAAAACTAATAATATTGTATTTGTACTACACTTAAATATTATTAGTAACTATTTAAATATCAATTTTATTGACATTTCAAAAGGAATGATCGTTACATTCTCTAGATATAGATAAACGTTTAAGTCACGTTTAATATATTACTTATGTTGTATACAGAAAGCGGAACGCATTTGTCGCACGGATTATTTAAAGTTATTGGACTCAACGCCATAAATCGGGATTAAATTTCTGTCAATTTGCATTTTATTATAACGAGTAACGACATACCCTTAAGCTCCAACTACTAACACGGCTTTGTAAAAGATTAATTCAAATTAGCGATCGTGACGTTTCTCTGCCATTTTCATTATAAATAGTTTAATGGAATCTACGAATTTTCATCCCTTGTAATATAAATTAAACAGAACTACCGAAAGAATAATTTAATAAATTTGGTTTGTCAAGTTTAGTTCACTCCCACAATTTTAAGTATACCTATGCTAAAGAGGTGATACATTTTTCATATTTAGGAAATTTATCTATTAGTGATTTCCTACAGTATTTTCTCAAAAAGAATAAATAGCCTTATTACACTGACCGACTCCTTCAGCAATTTTAAAGTTAATAAATTTGCGAAATCTTAGTGAAGACAACATTTAATAATTATAGGATAATGATCAAGGATAAGCGTAAGTGCTTGAGAAAGTATTTGAAATTGCTATTTTTTTCTTCTGACTACATATAAAATGTGATCTATATTAAGATCCATACATATAAAATGTGATCTATACAAAGATTCCAGATCAGGACTTAGGCCTCAACTCCAAATAAAAAAAAAGAAAAACCTTAAGAATTTAAAACGTCAGTTCGTTTCAACGCGGATTTATAGGTAACGTGAAGGTTATGTAACTCAAAAGGTTTTATAGAAATAAAATACGTTTTATCGACCCACCTTGATCAAAGCAGAGAATCGATAGGAAACGGTTGTCAATGAACTTAACAGCAATTTGAAACCATCATGAGATATTTAAATGAGAGGCTAAGAACAACGAATTAGAAAATTGCAAAAAGGTCAACTAAAGTTTCAGAGGACGATTTCTCGAATAAAACAAGATTAGTTAAATTTATATGTGAAGAAATAGTATGAATAAAGAAATAAAAAATGAACCTTTATTATAGTTAACAAGTTAATTTCATAAAATTTGTAAAACAATAAATAGATATTATTCTCTATTTTGGTTTCCTCAGTCAAAGCACATAATACTATCTTAACATCATTTTTATAGAGACGAGAAAATTTAATACGCTCGTAACCTTTACATTAATTTTTTTTCATTAAACTTTTATTAAAATTTTTTAGAGTTTCAATATATTAGACAAGTTTAAGTAATAAATGGAACTGGAATGATAGAATTTCCGTCAACTTATGAATATCTCCATAAGTCGAAGCAACGTGAGGGATACCCGACTAATGTTTTTATTTTAATTTTAATATAACATTTAAATTATCTATTGAATTTTCTTGAGGTGGTAGTATGTATATGTGAAATGTAATCGATCATTCGCCTCACGCTTGAGTCGTATGCTCCGCTGCGAACCGAAGACTGCTTTAAAGGTCTTTTCCCTAATTCCATTACATCCAGGGAGTCTATTACGTCAAACGGCTTCTCAATTCGGGAAGATCAAAGGGTAATAGAAGTAGCGCCTGTGACAGAGTTAATGTCTTAGTCTTACAATGAATAAATAAATGATGTGATTTTTATAAATATTAATTTGAAACGTCAACAGAGTTAACATTTAAGTTTGCAATCAGTTCACATATTTGACGGAACACATTCCAATTATAACGCAGCGATTCTTTAGCAATAAATAAGGCCCTGTGTTTGTGATAGTTGGCTGAGCTTCAAAGAAGTATTCAAAAGTGTGTCATTATAAATTCACAATAAGCTTAAGTTTCCAGTTGGAAATGTCATAGTGCTCATACTGGCGTGACTGAGTCCGCACGAACTAGGCAATACATACCTCCAGCATAACTCATACCGACTTCATACGAGGAAACATTACCAGGGAATTACATAATTAGTTTAAAATTTTACTTAATGATTTAGTTTCATTTGTATAAAAATATATTTGCACACTTAATTTTTCTTTTAGATTTCATTTGCATGTTTTCTATGAACTATTAAAATTGTAAATATGAAAGGTCGGTGATATGTGGGACGTTTTCATTATTTGTAAAAATCCTATTATAACTGTTATTATTTAATTTATACCACAAAACACCAATACGCAGATGAAGCTAGGACAAGGAAGTAGTGTATTTAACATTTAGCTAAAATATATACCGGGCCTGTGCCTGCATATGTTATTTAACTTTCGCGAGTATTCATTTAAATAAAACTAATATTTTTGAATAGCATTCACATTTCGTCTGCCCGTGATCACGGGCTAAAAAGTAACCGAAACGTCGGGAGTATGTAGTTTTTAAAAAATAATATACGTGTAGTGTAATCCGAAAAATATTAGTTTTACGTATGTTATTTATTTGACAGAAATAACAACTATGGACATTTAAACAGAATTAATGTACACTGGAATACATATTTGTTTTTCGCTGAGAGAATTGTAAAAGCATATTGCATTATAATGAATTGGATGTTTAAAAAATAAAGCAAATAATTAATATCAAACAAGTTCAGAGGGCTGCACTGAAAATCTATTAATTTGGCCATAAAGTGTGGCCGTTGGAATCGGCTCGCCAATTATTCAGTCCCCTCGGTAATTAAATACCATGATGTCCGCCAATCTAAGACAGACGCCATTTACGATACTCGAATTACGATTTTATTACCCTAAAAAATATGTTTGCGAAATTTTCGTAAATATATATCAATTTCCATATAAATTTTCACCTGGTCTAGTCTAAGGATATTTTATCTTTATTATTATAATCTTTGCTATTTGTATACGTGATATTGAAATTGAATCTTTATTTGTTATTCATAAATTGCTTCTTAAATGAAAAACGATCATTTTGTTTATGTTAACACATGGAATACTATTAGTACAGCAGTTATATCAAAGCAAATATTTATAACAGAATTCTATAATTGCTTTTGTTTTAGTAGCAATAATATATAATTTTTATATGAAACTGCTTTATACGAAATTAATTATAACATAAACTGCAAAGAGTTAATAAATTAAAATAAAATTAAGAAAATAAATTAAAGATACATGTTTAGAATAAAACTTCGAATGATCTAAAATAATTTATTATTATTTATTTTTTTTTTTTGCTCCTTTTATAAAACAATGGTTTATTAATTATCTTATCAAATCATATTATATTTTTATACAATAAACATACCTATACAATGGGAACTGTCTACAAGGATATATAATATTTACAATATATTTTTTTATAATAAAATAATAATCAAAAGTTATATTTTATGACCTTATTATTCTTTATTTACACACACTAGTCACAACATTAACCAACCATTAGTATTTATATTAAATATAAATAAAAATTATAATAAAATAATGCCTGTAGCATTTAAACTGTTTTTATATTTTAACCCTCCTGTTAAACTAGTGCGCGCTTTTCTTTTCATTCAATTTCTTTTACAATTTCAATCCATCTCAAATATTCTTTTGATGTAAGATTAGTATTGACATCTTCTTTCTTTAATAGAAACATAAATACGAGCTGTTTTAATTATTAAAAAAAAGTTTAATAGATATTTATGACACAACTTGAAATAGCGTAAATCACAATTTTACTCACTTTTTACACTATTTTATTCCACAAAATATATATTATACCTATTTTTATAACAATATTAACAATATTCAAGCAAATTCGCATATCAACAATTTATCTTAACTATATTTTCATTGCAAATTATTTAATACTGGCAATTCTCTATACCGTGGAAGGTTATTGCTTTATTTCCTTACTAAGTGAAACTTATCTACGCGCTTACATAATGCACAAAAATACTCATTATCTTATAATTTTTTTTACATTCTATAAGCATGCTTCACAAGGCACTATTCTAGCGAGAATAACTATTCATAATTTATGGAAAACAATTTGAACAACTTCTATTAAATTCGGTTTAAACTCCGAAATGGGCCTAAAATTACATTTCATGGCAACAAATCAACGTTAAATTTAAAAAAAAAAAAAAACAAAAAAAAATATTTTGAAATTTTAAAATATCGAACAGGGAACTCTTCACAGTTATAACTATGTAAATGCTGACTCCAAAGCACTCTTGGATTTATATAAATAAGCTTTATTGTAAATATATAACTTTAAACTAGGTTGGCGTTTGTATTGCTTTTTATAATTATATGGACGCGAGTGAAAACAAAATCTATGGCTAACATTACAAAGTTTTTGTCATATTGAACATTAAATTTTAAAATTAGGATAATAAAGAAACAATTTTATAATAATCAAAACGTTTTATTATTCTCAGATCACTGTGCGGAAAACATTAACGCAAAACTGATATCACAGCATTTTGTATTTTATGAATTATCACGATAATCTTCAATAAGAATTATGTACATAACCTCCATTAGGGTCAACACTCAGATATCGATAACAAAAACATTATTAAGTGAATCTTATAACGCTACCTTCAATTTCTCAGTCACTTTTATAAACAATTATATATAGATATATATATAATATTACTATAAATGCTCTTAATATAAGCTATCCGATGTTATGCGAGCTATCAAATGAAATAATTTCAAGCAAAATCAAACAAACATCGGTCATCCATCAAGGACGCAGCCTCCGTAACGCTGAGATATCTATTTTCGCTGATCATTCCTTTACCAAATTATATTTCCCCTCGTCTTAGCCATAAGTTGGAAAAGGCACCAGTCATGCCAGTTCAATCATTTATTACAATGTCAATCAACACAAACAGTATTGTTACTATAATTTACTGATACTTAAAGAAACTGGCAAACGTATTTAAATTTTAAATCATTATTGATTTTTATTGCAATTTACAGAAAAAAAATGTAACATTATTGACAACAAGGCAAACTATATATACGGAGTATAGTTTACATATTTATAATAAGCAAAATATCAAACAACCGCGTTAAAAATGATTTAACGAGTGGTCAATTGAAGTCTATGTCAGTTATCGCACAATATCGGATCAGCATGGCGTGGTGTAATCACTTGTTAATGAAGCCCGCGCCGTGTCTGTGCTCTATCACCGCAGGGAGGCCACTATCTCGTTGCTCATGCTGTTTTGCTGGCTCGATGCATTCGTGTTTTTGGAGCATTGCTGAAATTACATTTTCGGTAGTATCCGACTCTAATTGTATTAAATTTTGCTGCGCTTTTCGAATTAATACGAGAACTGTTATCTTAACTTGGCAAAGGACCGCTCTCCTGCTTAAGAAATTATTATGACTACTTTAAAATAATATACAGATGTTATGCTAAATATGATAGGAAAATGTCATGAATTTCACATTAATTAAATTTAATAATATGCTTAATACTAACCATGCAATTAAAAAATTTTCACATTATGCTTTCTTATGAAAAATCTTTTTTTTTTACCATGGTCACTAATTATAGAGCGATTCTATTAGATAATATGTACATACGGAATATTAATTACAGAGTTATGGCTAAGTAATGACCAATAATTAAATAAAACTCATCGTTCAAAGTAAGTTTTCTGTAAGAGATCGATATATTTGTTTAAGAAATTAGGTCATTACGTCATAGCAAGTTTGTTAAAATTAAGTTACTAAATGTAGATAGAATTACGACGGCAGTATTAAATTATGAAGTTTATTTTGATTAACAGCTATTAAATTATTTGTAATACAAGTTTTTATAATTTTAATGTTGTCTTTAATAGTTACAAAAACTATAAGTGTCATCTTACCAGTTGTCTGGATTCCCAGGCTTTCATTGCGCTCTTATATTTTTCGAATTCGTGACACCAGTCCGAGTAAACTTGTTTATACTCCTGAGATTTGTTAGGTTGTGTACATCTTAAACAAACAAAATTTATTCTTTCAAATGAAATAATACTTATATTATATTACTCGTACGTGATAAATTTCTTAACTACATGATTTTTGTAAGAGAAGTTAATTATTGTTTTAGACTTTCAGTTACCTGTGAATATCTATGTCTAAATTATACGAGGCGATGAGTGTGGGCCCGTAATAGCATTCGTAACGTCCTCTGTCAGAATCTGACACTGACAGTAACACTAAACCGCGCTCTGACGTCTGAAGCACTCGCTCCCAGCTGTCAACATACTCCTTATAAATACGACTATAAACTACAATTAAAAGCAGTTTAGCTATATATATAACTAAAAAGCACTTGAATGTTTATCTATTATACTTTTAATTTTATTAATAATTCTAAAGGTTATATGGAATGAATTTAACGCTTATGAATAATAATAACTTACTTGTAAATGATTTTATTACGACCCTTCTCCCTAGAATGGTGGTACCAAGTAACGTGCTGATCTTTTAGCGACTCTGGCGTTTTTCCAAATGCCGCCAGATGTACACTCTGACCGTAGCCCGCCCTGACTGTTTTCAGAGGGGCGCTGGCTTCACAGATCGATGGTGTAGAGTTTGTGGCGTCGTGAAGTAGCCCGGGGGCGTACGGACGACATGCTCCCACTTCCTTGTCCCAACCGCAGTAGGGGTCTAGCACACAGCGCACGCAACTGTCGTAACTATGGGGAAGCAGTTTTGTAAACTTAGAAGGGTTTATTTTTTAATCTCCTCTTGTAGTATTCTTCGATTAGTTCAAAGTTTATTTGTTCACTGTTTGATAATTATTTTTTGTCAACAAAGATGTCTGTCTTCGTTTATTTAATTACCTCATTTCCAGTTTTCCGTTTTTTTTTAATTTTCAGGGCCTCATAAAAAACAAGCGTAGGTTTTTTTTGAAATATACGCTTTTCGTTTTACTCAATTTAAATTATAAAATTTTTGTGTAGTTTTTTTTAAATACTTAATTTGCCAAATATGTTTTTATTTTTGGGCTGGTTTTTAATTTAAAAATTAAAATGATTTTAAAATTTAACTTTCGATATCCCAGAAACAAAGTTCGCATTGATTGATTTAATTTCGGTAAACAAATCATAACTATTGATTTTTACGATTTTAATTTTTAGCCATGTAAAGTTAATAATAATAATAATAACGTTCCAAACCAGAAATCAAAGAAATGTTCCATACACACTATTCTATTTATTAATTTTATTTATTAATAGAAGAAGTATAAAACATCCATACATAATATTATTACTAATATACATATGAGTAATATTAATATAGTAAAATATAATCCTATACTATAACGCTAATTACATAACATTTGAGGAAAAGTATTCACAACATATAGAATCGCAATATTGAGAACTGAATCCGATTATTTATACACGCGTATTAAAGGATTATTGTATTTAAATTTTACGCAACGCCAGCACTTCTGTCGACAAAAGACTGTTGAACTTTCGTTAATAAACTGAAAGAACTTAATAACCATATTTATGAAACAGGACTTATTATGTTTTTATTTATATATCAGAGAAATTGTCTGTTATTAAGAAACCACAGTTATTAAAAACAAATAGACGCTTAATAATTTGTTACAAACTATTACTACGTATTATATATATATATATATATATATATATATATATATATATATATATATATATATATATATATATATATTGTTACCTAATGAATGTCACGTAAGTAAATCACTGAGAATATTATAATGATTGCAATATAAAAAAGGTTTAAAATAATCCGCATATAGGTAATTTTGTGATACGCAGTGTTGGTGTCGTATTTTCTATGTCTATCAAAATGACCGAGCGGTTGAACGTAAAAATCCGCAATACATTCGTTTTATTTTTATATTTATATTAGAAAACTATTATTCTATAAATAGTTGAAAATTCTTGCTTAGAAACTTTCCTTTATGTTTATAACTCTATATAACTTAACGTTTATTAACTTTAACAGTTGATATTGCTATTTAAACGTTCCGAATAGGTATTTGAGATCTAAACAATTAAAATATTCTAATCGCAGCACTTATACATTTTACAGAAACAACGTTTAACACTTGCTCCAAACATGAACTGAGAAACACGAAATAAGAAAAAATCATAAAGCATTATACGGAATAATAAACTAAGATTACAATTCTACGTTTTTATTTTACATAATCACGACGAAGTTCTTTGTTTATCGTTATACTAAACATTGACTACATTAAATATTATACAAATATTTAGTGTTTTGTATCCGTTAATAATAATAAAATGTTATGAAATAACAAATTTGTTTCATTATATACGAACATTAATGAAATAAATCAAACGACTTACCGGTGCGCGCACGCACGTAGCGGAAGTTGTCTCAGCCTATTGTCTGTGGCTAGGTATAGCTCGTGAAGCTGTCTTGAGATCGCTAGAGCTCTGACGGGCTCGTCACCAGCGGCGCGCCACACATCCGCCACACGAGATCCGCCGCCCGTCCACTGAACTATCTTATATACCTCACCCTGACCTGATAATTATGGCAATGTATGGAATTGAGTATACTATCGATCTCCATACTCCCGCTCCTTTCTCTTATCCTTGAGAACACCTTGACTTGAAGTGACAAACCAAGGCTTATAAGAAAAAGAACTATATTGACAATATAAGAAACACGAAGTTTTATAAAAACCTATGGAATTCCTAAGATCTTACGTTAATGAATACCATAGCGAAGTATTGAAATTGTATGAAAATGAGATACTTTAGATTTTGAGATCTAAGATTTTCGCGAGTATTCATTTAAATGAAACTAGTGTTATTCGGATTTACTACGCGGATTTTATTATTTAAAAACTACATAATGCCGGCGTTTCGGTTACTTTGCAGCAACCATGATCACGGGCACCTCGTCTGTCTAATAAAATCCGCGTAGTAAATCCGAATAACACTACTTTCATTTACTTTAGATTTTATTAATTTTAAATTTGGATTTTGAATACAGAAAAAAAATACCTTTATCAGTATTTTATTTTGTAGAACAATTTCAAAGTTTAAGGTAATTCAAAGTTTACAAAGGCAACACATGGGACAAGATGTATTTGAAGCATTTGGTCTTTATATTAAGGAAGTTTAAACAAATTAGTTTTGTAAGATTATATTAATCAAAATCTCAACTTTTTAATATATACATAGACATAAAGCAGATATCTTAATAATAATATATATATTTTTTAAGTTTAAGTTGTTGTATTTATTAGAAAAATTATTTATAGTAACTTACTGGTGCCAGCATAGAACACTGTATATGTGATATCATCTCCAAGCATATCAACAAACTGTCTGTCTACTACTAAGGTTGTGAGGACCAGGTCACGTTTGTAAAACGCTGGAGTATCTCCTTCATGACGCACCGCAGAATCCATTAACGGGTGAGATCTAAGAATTATAATACATACATAGAAAGTCAAATCGTTATCTGTTATAAATAATTTATAAACATATGAATTAAAACGAAACGTGCCATTGTTAAGAAAATTTCTGGCGATTAATAAAATCATTGAAAGTATAATTTAAATGTTACTATTGATAATATTTTAATGAGAACATCGGGTTTTGTTAAAATTGTTGCAGTTCATTAAAATTTACCGAATTTTATATGGTATGTTTTAAAATATATATCAAAGCGTACGCATTTAAATACACGAAATCAATCGAGTGAAAATATTTTTGAAATATATAATTAATGGGTTGTAAATCAGGGGATGAAGCGGGATTACAGTGTACAAACAATCACGTTGACTCCCAAATAAGTAAAGGGAACAGTACAAAAGCAATAATAAATCAGATGTAACTCGACATCGAGATCAATTAAGATGTGGGTAGGTGGGTGACCCAATTAAAGTTACACCGCACCGAAACACATGCGTCGCGAAACTAATGTCAGGTTGATGTTGGGATTAGTCTCGGGAAAACACACCTATATTAAGATTTTCCATTAACCTTGTATAGTTTATATTGAATTGCTACAGTTTATATTGTTTACTACCACGAACAGTTGGTTTTATACAGGCTTTTGTTACACACAAATTAACAATAATTAGCTGAAATGGCTTTATTTTCTGATTTTATGTTACAATATCAACGTTGTTAAAGTTAGAATGGAGTTTTTTTTTATTTGATATATTTCTCAATTATAAAATTTTATATATTTTAAACAAAAGCACTGTATTTTTAAAATTTAACTTATTTTTTTATCTTTTAATTAAACTTCCTCAAATTGGGCTCAACTCAAATATATATATAATGTAAAGTCATATTGACACTATTAAAAATTATTTATTTGATTCATGAATAAAATTCGTAATAACCATTACCTTATAAAGTTAAGAACGTTGTCAGGCAATGCTTCTGTAGAGTTTACACAGGTTCCCGGTCGCGGGGAGGGTACCCTGGCTCTTAGTACTGGCAGCCACGCTGAACTTGAAGTCGCCTGTATCAAAGCATGACAATGGTAGAAATCGAAGTGCAGATAAAAAAAACATGTTTATATGATTTAAGAATTTATTAATTATGATGAGTTATATTAATTAGCTACAAGAACAATTTTATTTCTCCCATTTTAATGTATAAGGCTCAGAGACCAGAAGTAGAAACACAAACATAACATATATTATTGTAATATCGTTGTCTCTATCTAGGTTAGCTTTTATTTTTATCCGCACAATTATAATAAAATTTACAAGTACACTGCATTATGTAAATAAAAATAATGAAAATTCTTTGAGGTCTCATTCGAAGAGGAATGAATAAGTAATGTCACCAACAATATCATTCCCAAAGAGATAATATGAAACTGTAACATAAATCTGAATATACTATGTAGTGAATATGACACTAACTTGCTCTTTGAACCTGCCGGCAAAAGCTTCTTGAATATCTTCCATGGTGTATGTACAAATTGCAGATCCGATTAAGCCATCACTGGCGCCGGTCGTAAAAGCTGCGTAGAATCTACTGGGGTCACCAGGCATTTGATATACGCTCTCTATATGAATAAAATGAACATATTGCAAAGACCCCATAACATAACCGTATAAAATGCTATGAGAATACTATGGAAGTGCACATTCTTCTAGTCATTTTAGCCCATTCAGCTTCAGTGTATAAAATGTTAAAATAAATCATTATAGACGAATATTCTTGAATTTAAATGTTAATTCGACAAAGAGTAAAATATAAATTTAATATGAAACTTCCACATTGAAATTGATAATGGTTCTAAAATAAAAAACTTAATAATTTTCTTATGATAATGAATAATGTATATTTTAAATGGAAAACTTACGTATTTCATCAAAGTAGAATGGAAATTCTCCTGGTATGCTACAGTTGAGCCTGGCTTTCAAATAAGTAGCCCAATTTTGGCTTAGAATGTGCTTGCCGCCGGTGTCATGTTTGCATACTCTTGCTACCCGAGAGTAAACTGCTTTCCCACAATTCATGAACTCCACGGCGGTTTCACGAAAAAAGAAAAGAACGTATTCACCGACATCAAATGACCCCACGAAATTGGTTTCTGTAAAAATTCGTCAGATTCTCAAATTCGTCAGATGCTCAATTCTAAAATCCACGCAAGTAACAGTATATGCATTATAAAATAAGTAAACACAAGAACATCAATTAGAGAATATTTATATATGAAGGGAAGTCATAAAAAAACACTCACTATCCAGCCATTTGGAGTCATACTTGAGAGTCCGTTTGAAGTTGAACCTCTTTTGACCTGTTCGAAAATCAAAGAGGTCATTTCTAAATATGACCGGGTCCGCTTTAGTAAATTCGGCGTTAGTGCCCGCGTAAAGAGCTGGCAGGCCGCCGGGATTGCCCTGCGTGACCCACACCGCAGTGCTATTGTCTGCTGGGTCGTAGGGGCACTTGGCAACCCCCAAGCCCACTCCTGGCACGTATTCGTGCCTCGGTAGATGTGTCAGGTTCAACTGCATATTCAATTAAATAAAGGTAACCATACAATTATATATTTACTTTATATAATTATCTCTAACCAAGTATGATCATAAAAATGTACTATTAAATATAATAATGTTACTTAAATTTTATCTGTTAGTTAAATAGTGCATAAAATATCTAGTCCCGGTATAAAACTTGGAACTAAAAGTTAAGGTAAATCTCTAAAGGTTTTAATCTGTCGCCGTCTTTAGTAAAATGTACAGAATTTCTTTTTAAATCGGCTATTCTTTTACTTAACGTTTTTTATCATTTAGAAACTATAAATTTCATTAAAACTTTAAATTACTTTATTTCACTAACATAAATTTTACATTTATTTCTTAGACTTAATATTCTTTACGAAACTAATTTCGAATACAATTGAAGTTGTTCTTATGGTAATGTAACCTGGAATCCATTAAATAAGTCATTTTCATTAAAAAGCCCTCGCATACCATAACATCTTAAAGATACTGCATAATTAGCTATACCAAGTGCAGTCTCATAATTAATTAGAAATTAAATATTTGTACAAAGATAAATTATCTCATTAGTTTAATTAAAATTATTTCTTGACTGTCATTTTATTACACAGTAAGGGTGGGTTATAGTAGAGGATATTACAAAAGTTTTATTATAGATTAACTTACATAAACCACGAAGTCTTTTGGACTGTGTGCGTTGGTGCCGCACACGTACAAGCGTTCACCATCGCCAAGCGGCTGCAGTACTCGGATGTGGTTTCTGCATTCAAACGGCTCTGATTTGCCTTTGCTTACACATCGCGCTACGTTACTTGCTTCTAATAGCAGTGCATCTCTCTGCAATATAATCAGAATTTGTATCTAGCTCTGTGTATATCTTACTATTCGTAGATAATCTAGAACCAAGCAATCTACGATGCGCTGCAAAGTACACAACTTGTAAATTACTTCGAATCGATATTATTCACAAAATGTTATTGCAACGTATTGACGTTATCCTTAAACTGAATTTAATCCGATAACATAAAAATAAAACACCATGGAAATTTGTAATTAATTGCTAAATTTGAAGTAATAATAATTTAAATCTTGTCTATATATGATTTTATTTTAATGAGCGAGTAGATGCATTATATACTGTAATTTACTTATTGCAATAAATTATGATTATAAAATATTTACCTCACAATGTGATTGACTTATATCTGACATATTAAGCTTAAATATTCGATCCCTGTAACAAAATGAACATACAAATAATGACATTTTTGCATATTTTAAAATGCTATAAGAACATATTATTTTATATCAAAAACTTTTAGATGAGTCCCAAAAAAAATTTTAAAGCCTCGTATAAAAATAGATTCGTCAATAAATCAAAATTTATTCTCATCTAAAATATCGTATCAAACAATTTTATTTCCACATGACAATGACAAAAAAAAAAGTCTTTCGATTTAATTAAAATTTCAATAAAAACCAAAGCTATACGTACTGCAAACATAATAAATATTTTTGATCGGACTAAACAATTATTTTATATAACAAAATATTAAAATTGTAATCAGTACATATATTGTTAAAGCGAACTTGTTATACAATATACTCGTAAAGTAATTAGTTCTAAATAGAACAGAATAATGTTATTGTTTTAATAAGATTTAAGACTTTCGCGAGTTTTATTCAATTAAATGAAACTAATATTTTTTCGTAACATTCTGCCACTATCCAGAGCGGTATGCCAGAAAATTAAGAAATCGATGGCGGTAGATGATACATAACAGGACCAACTGACAGACATTCACATCTCGTCTGCCAGTGATCACGGTTGCTGAAAAGTAACCGAAACGTCGGGAGTATGTAGTTTTTTACAAAAATAAAGCACGCGTAGTATATCCGAAAAAATATTAGTTTCATTTACTTTATGTTTTACATTTTATATAAAAATATTATGTTACGAATGTTACGTAAATGTATTAAGGAAAACTGAAATATTATCAAACGAATTAAAAATTATAACATGAAAACGATACTTGTAATGATATTTATTTAAGTACTATAAATAGCAGAGTTAAAAAATTTATTTTAAAATGGATCATAATTCGCCATATAGGAAGAGAAAACAATTTATGTGGTAAAGAATTATAGAGCAAATAAAAGTCGAACGAAATTATAGGTAATGGACTTACATGACTCGCCTTCATTTTCAAAGGTAAACGCTACAATTGTTTTGAACTTGTCGATAACATTTACATATACATGAATCATGAATACATGCAAGACATATTAAAGAACTTTAATTTAAAAGCACTCTAATTTAATTTATCAGAAATAGTGACAATCAAAGAATTTAATCAGGGAATTTTATAGTAAAAATTTCTTACAATAGAGACTTTTTCATTATCGCTGTTCAATTACCGTGAAAGCTTTTTTTGCTTTTTTTACATTTATCTATTTTGTTCTACATACTCATGTCTTATAAACATTTAGGAGTTTTTGTATAATTTTCAGAATATAATAGCACTGTTGCATATTATGTACGCGGTTGAAAATTTATTTTCTTTTATAAAATACTACATTTGACGTATTTTACATACATTTTAGATCACATATTGAATGTACTATAGTCTTCTATACAAGTTTCATTCAAAATTGCAGAATTAAGAAAATAAAGTCCATTTAAATTTAAATTGGTTATTATTAAGCCGACATTGAATTTTTATATTAATTAAATATACATTTAAATACCACATGATAATTGCTTCCACCAGCAGTACACACAAATGTTCATAATACATTATTTTATGTCTTTTAAAAGGTAAACTAATATGACTGCACTAATGTTGAATGCAATATAATAAAATTATTAACGTTTTAAGTGTTAAAACTTACATAGCACCGACGTAAAGCGTGTTTCTGTCTTCGTTCATGTACAGTGTACGATAAAAAAGATTCCCACACGAGAATTCTCTTATGTGATCTGAAAAAAGAACATTGAATTAACGAAGTATCACATAATAATATCATCATTAATCAAAACACTTACATATAAGGCGCATTCATGTTTTATGTGACATTAGACCCTGTTTACACGAACGTTATTTATTCATCATATCTGCTAGCGAGATGCTATAACACGTTTATAGCTTACCTCATTATTTAAGACTGTAACCAAATATGGTAATACATAAATGTAAATGATAGTAGGCACGATGTTTAGCACGATACCATACTGAAATACCGGTTAGTCGCAATTCATACACCTAATTATGAACGGCCACAATAGAGGCGATTGGCAGGACTACACGCAAGGTCTCGTGACTGGTAAGACGCGACAGCAAAACTTGTATAACACGGACCTCTACTTAAATATATTAAAGTTTGCTAATATCATGTCCTTTTTAAAATTTAACTGATTCAAATCTTTGTAATATTCGTTATGGTAATTGTCGTATAGGATTCACAATATAATGAAACTTTTTTCATTACAAAAATATGCTTCGGTCAGCATATTATTATTTTTGTAGATGAGTATTAGGATTTTTCAGATTTAACATAAATATGTAATAAAAAGATTAATATTCAAATAATATACATTTAAAATATTCGAGTCTTATTATGTATTTATTGTAGGTTGTACTGCAATCTAAATCGTTTCTACTAATAAATTAACATGTAAGCTATTTATTTATAAATCATTACACAAGAACGTTGTACAAAACATGCTTATTAATAAAATTTTCCAGTCACTATAGCAATTCCTAAACTCCATTGCGTTCGACCAAAGTGTTTAAATACCGGCCGATTACTGCGCTAATGAAGTCATTGTTTGAATATCTAACGAACTGTATACTGTGATTTATACAAGCAGAAATATCCACGTGCCTAGCATAACACCTCTTAAGTAGAAATTAGAGTTTTAGAGGGCTCTACTAGTATTGTGATATAATATCGTCAACTTCCTTCTACACTTGCAGGAACAATTTTTTCTAAATGTATAACTAAAAATATTTTTAAGTTATAGTTTTTATATTTCTAACAAATAACATAACAACTGAAATCCGTCTTAATCATTGTCAAACAATTAATGAATTATAACAAACTCGAATGTATTCTGAAGAGTTATTATTTGAAGAGGGCTGATTGTTATATCTTAACTTAAACATCCCAAACACACTCACAAAACAATTAATAGCTATATCAATTAAACAAAACGTTTCCGAATCAACTTCACATTACATTGAACGCGATATAACTGCAATAGAATTTTATATATTAACCTAAATCATTTACTAGATACATATTTATAGTCTGGACCATAGTTAATTATATTATAAATTAATCGACAAACATTGCTGTAGTGTTCAAAATTTATATTCACAACGATGAGGTGGCGTATAGAGTACGGTGACGATCACATTATGCAGATAACATCGCATTCGTCGAGGGCCGCAACAAGTCTGCAACGATCCAACCAGTCCTCACTGGGGTGGCACGTTAGCGACACTTCAAAAATATTCAACTTCATTTAATCCTGTACTTTTTGTTAACAGCTTCGTAATTATAACATTTTATTAAACGTATTCAAAATCAATATTTATTTTTCAATTTCATATATATATGTTGTTATATATTTGTAAAGGTATATGCATCATCGAAACTAGAACACTCACTATTGTTGAAACTAATAATTCAGCTTGTTGTTTTTATATATTTTTATTAAATCTTTTGAATGATGCAGTGAACAATAGATATAAAGCGACAAGTGCTTTCCAGTTCAACCGGAATGTCTGAACATTCCCATGTTATGTAGTCAACGTTATACTTGCTCATGCGGCAGCTGTTTTTAAAACTTTATTTGTTTTGTTCCTTCCATTCAGTTGTTGTAACCACGATACAGTATCCGAGTCAATTAACGACTTCATTCGTATAACATATATTTCCTGCTGTTAGAAGTTATAGAAATATAGCGGTTTTTATATTAGTTTATTATATGAAATAGGTAAGTTTGGGAACGAAACAGATAGAAAAAAATCAATTCAGAATTTATATCAATTCTTAAAACGAAAACCACATTGCATTAAGTATAGTTTGTAAATTTTTCTGAAGAGAGTAAAAGTAACAAATCTTCAGCAACAGTCTGTATCGAGAAGAACAATAACAAACGCTTAACCAGCGCTCAACTGGAAGATTATTTCAACTCCAGTCAATAGATTTTCTTTGTATATTCTTTGATATCTTCCTTTAGTATAGAACAAAGAAGCTTATGATTTTATATAAGAAAAGTTCTTAAACACTTCACATATATTGCTTTGTTACTAATTATGTATGTTATTTATTTTCTTTTGACATAAAACAAATTGACTTAAAATAAATCTAATTTTCATTAACCTGTTTTATAATTTATTCGGACTAATATGTTGTTGTTCTGAAAAAATATATATGTATATTCACGTGGCGCTTCTAAAATTAAAATCTTTTGATATTTAAATTAAATAAGGTCATTTATACAATAAAAATTCTTATGAAACTTATTTATAACGTCTTATTTGTAATCTTACAAGTGCAAACAAACAAACGGTTTAAAAGTCGCTTAGTGCAAAATATTTTGAGAGGTATTCTAGTGGATTTCGCTTTACCGCAGATAGGTCAGGAGATACGGTAGTGTCTTCCCGTAAATCTACTAGAGTAGCCAAGCTCTATAGATAGAATTGCGCAGCGGAACTCTCCTTTTTACAGCTTTCAAGTTGATTTATTGTAACCAGACATTGTCGTTTTAACTATTCGTTTTGTACACGCATCTTTATTTTTAGCTGCCATAAAATTCTTGCAGACACATCCAATCCTTTGTATAATTATAATTATTTATTTGGAAAAGATAGTATTAAAGTGTTGAAGCATAATAACGAAAACATTAAATTAATAAGTATAACTAAACTTTTTATGTTTGGATTTAACTGATATCTTTATTACTTAGAAACCTAAAACTGAATTATAAATTAGACTACAACAAGAACACTTTGATTCCGTTAAAAAATATATAATCATAGAGAATCTTCATATCTTAAACATTGGAGTAGTACTTATCAGGAAATAAATCATATCAAATAAGCTTCAATTTAAGCTACCTAAGCTTTATCTATTACGAAGATGTCTCTGCATTTTAACTAATAGAATTTTTAATCAACTTGCTTGCGGCGACGCCACGGCACGAGTACGCCAGATTAATGTAATTGGACGACGTCGTCACAAAGGCAAATTGTAATCCCCCTCTTTCATTATACATGTCCGTAACACAGCAATCAGACAATATGTAGTACTTTTGAATTCAACATTTGAAGAATATTGATGTTATTCTTTAAAATTTGACGAGTCATGTTCCAACTATTTTGATATGTATGGGTTAAAAGCTTTGACATCGGTGCGGATAACAGAGAGACACTTGAGAGCAGTCACTGTCGGTACGGCTTGGACTTAAATCGGCCGATATTCGCAGTCGTTAGGAGCGTCCCGAGTGTCGGAACAATTAAGTTGAAGCGGCGATTGTGAACGGTGCCAAGGCGGATGTAGGTCAGTAGTGGACCCGCACAACTGAGGTACGGATTTCGGACCTCCACTCCACTCCACTTGGCAACGTTCTCGCTCATGATCACATTTAAATGTCTATCATAATTGAACTCTCTTAACTATATCGTAAACAAGACTAACTAAACGCTTGCCAAATACTTGCACAATTTACTTACATTGTCTTCTACGCTTGTTTGAATTTCTCTTTGCTTATGGTTTAATTTTAAATGCAACATTGTATATACAAGAATATTCTTAAGTACGCTTCATTTATATCAACTGTTTTGATACTATATGTAGCCTAAAATCAAAATATTATCAATATTTAATTTTCTTACACATTATATCGAGAATATTTATAAAATTTTTAATATTTTACATATTTAGTTAATACGCATACTAATTTACTCCAAAATTTAAAAACATTTCTTTAAATTTACATTAATCATCTCCTAATTTAACTTTTATAATTAAAAATTAGCGTTGATACCACATATAAGTAAAAGTAAAAACTACTTGGAGATTTTTATACGATTATCTTTTCTTTAACGGGGCAGAGACTTTAGCACAGCATATCCTAATTTGAACGTCTGATAACTTTTTTCTAATATTTGTAATGTACCTTCAGACATTCTCTTATCAGTCACACTATTAAAAAGATTTACTGTTACCCAAGATTTTGTCTACAGAAAGTAATTTTTATATGTATATTAAAAAAAAATTATTACCGGGTTTAATTTCAGACCGAAAAGTTTACTTAACTGTAACCTGACTCGTTATTTAATTTAACTATTTTATTTATAGAAATTTCCACAAAGTAAACTAATAAAGCAAGAAATTTATCACTTAATACAAAATAACTCTAAAGACAAAGATTTGACGTCAAAGGATAATAGAATTCAAAGTTTCCCGAAATCGACGCAAACTTTTCATTTGACTTTTGTAATAAAGCAAACAGGACATCGTTTATTTATACTTTATAAACAAAAATTCTATAAAAGATACATTTACACTTATAAACTGCATTGTTTATGTAAAAATAAAGGAATTCATAATACATCTGACATCACAATTCCCATATTGGTTATGCATGAGATACGCAACCCTGAAAGAAATATATGCATGTATAGAAGTTAAAAATAAGGACATGTACATAACGTTATTAAACTAATACACAGACAAAACAATTTCTTTCTTTAAAGAAAAAAACTCATTACAAAAAAGTATCTAATATTTGTTTATAAATTAATAAAATATTCAAAATAAAATAAACTCTTTATTTCTGTTCGTACATCCGATAACGTAAATTTGGCAATTTTATTGGGCTCTTAAAGGTCGGGAAGGTTTACTTCTGACGAAGAACTTTTCATTCATTTTATGTCCTTCATTGGTTGGATAAAATACGTTTTTTTTTTCTTTCATCCCAATAAGATACGTAAGATGGGTATGTAAAATACCTCTTATTCCCACACTGATCTTTTTTCTAAAGTTTTAAATGAGACAAAGCACAAAACATTCTCAAGCAGCACTATATAAATGGGACAGAAAAGTGTAACTTTCATAATACGAAATAACGACCCCCATTCTTTGTTCTAGATTACATGCATGCATATATAACGAAACTAGTTTTAGTATAATATTTCGTGCTGGTAAATTGTGCTCAACCACCTCGCAATAAAGAATATTTACGCTAACGCCGAATAAAGTGGCTGTAAGAGTATTTTGGAGAGTGTAAAATATGAGTGTGGCTGCCGTGAAATGAGCTTTTGGCTTCCTGTCAGCCTGAGATGCGATGCATTTTTTTAGTGTTAAAGCAAAGAGAACAGCCGAAACAAACAATAAATGACGCTGGGATATAACATAAATACCAATATATATAGAAATATGTAAATAAATGTATAATGTATGTGTTTAGAAAAAGCTAAAGAAAATGTCTATCAAACTTTAAATTATTACACAGCTTCTTTTAAGTTGCCATAAATGCGTACCCTTCCGTAATTCACTAAAGCACAAACTCCAAGCGGGTATTATAAGATAAAACATGGCAACTTTAATTCAAATAATCCAGGATCCCGCTCCTCAGTTAATAACCCCTTTTTAAATAATACATTTTGAATCCCAGTTTAAGTATTACAAATGAACCTATGATTTCATATTTAGATTTCTCTTTAAAATATATATTAAATAACTTTAGTATTCCGAATGGTTTTAATAATATTAAAATTGTTTTTTGAACAATTTAAATTTGTAACGTTTTCAGAATGTTGTATAAAATGGCCGTAAGTCAAAAATAGTGAGCAAAGGTTATTGAACTCCATATACATGCCGTGAGAATTTGCCTTTGTAAATAAAGAAATTAAATATTTGGTTTGCCTCCAAAAGAGTCAAAGCTTATGAAGTCTGCCGCATTCAGGTTAACAAAAATAATGGATTCATTTATCTGCTTCAATATTGTAACTTACTTAATTCAAGAGCTTAAAAACTTTTTTGTTAGCCACGAATATTTTTATACTCACTTAAATATTTAAAGTTACTTTTCATTATAAATATAATTTCGTTAAATTTTTATACGTTAAAGGTTACTTAAAGAGTAATTTCATTGAAATGGACATATTTTGACGAAAATCTAATATCATTGGTACTAAGATCATTTCTAGTTGACTGTAAACTTGGTAAAATAGTGTGCATAGCGCTTCGCAACCAGCCAAGCGTGATGCAGATACCCCCAAGCGGTGTCAACCTTCCTTAAATAACACGGAGCCTTACCTACAGGCTATAGTAACATTTCCATCACGGTCTTAAGTCTGTTATCTCACGAATAATACATATATGTATATTAATTAATCACTTAAAACCTGTTAAATATTAATTAAATTTTAAAATAACATTTCTGATAATATAATAAGTATAATCCTAAATAATTAAAAAAAAAGTCAATACAAATAAAATAAAGAGGATAATTAAAAAGTTGCTAGATATAATACATGTATAATAGCCTGGCTTATAATAAAAAAAAAGTTTTCATTAAATCAAGTTTAAATATCCCTGGTGATGGCAAACTATAAATAGTAATTAGGGCAAATAAATATTTAATAGAGAGACGAAGTCCAATAATTGCCATAGTAGATCACAAGGACTATTGCATGTAAATAGGAATAAACTGCTACAGTACAATGGATATTTAGACAATAGTTTTAAATAAATGTTACTACCACTCAGTACAACGAATACGCCTAAATTATAAATACACAACTTTTTAATGGATGTGTCAACGACAATTTGAAATCAATAGATAAATGGTATCGTTGAGTTCAGCCGGTGATAGTTATATATGTACTATCGCTTTTACTGTTGAAGTTATCTATTCATTTTCGTACTTCGTAAAATATTTTAAATCATCCTTGTTCGGATATAATATATATATATTCAATTGAATCAAGCAAAAAATAAGTGCGCTTTTGATTTTATTGCCTAATTCATACACTTATTGTAATGTTAAATGGATTTATGTGCATCACAGCCTAGTGAGGACTAGCACACTTCAAAACGTTGCAATCACACTAATCAAAATGGAGAACATTAATTGCAGCTATCAGTAACTTAAGTAATATGTAATATGGTAATGTCAACGTCTTATAGATACTGCTACTGCACTTGTTTATTAAAGTGGGTGTCGTGTTATACAGTCCGTTAATATGTCCGTTCAATATACACGGCATTTAATACCATGCAATTGAAACCCGGTCAAGAACGATTTGCGTATTCGATATTGTCACAGATAATAAATGTCAGAACAGATACAAGGAATTAATTTTTGAATGAACCATAACATTATTTTGTCTTTACTAGGAATTGTTAAAATTTTTATTTAGTTTCTTTTTTTTTTTATTTCAAGCTTTCAGGATTTTTTTTATGCTCATAACAAAACTGTAACGGAATAAATTCTGTACAGTGACATAAAAAAAGCGAGCGCAGATAAGGAACTGAAATGCCTCATTTGTCTTTCTCTCTGTATTATGTATGTTTGCGATAGAATCAGAAACTGTGGAAGGGATTTGGATAAAATCTGACACTACAATTGTTGAATCAACGGAGCGGATTATAAAACATTTTTTTTTTTATTCTAGTATCTAATTTTACATTGAAAATATAAGTCCTTATAAATCAAAGATATAAATGACAGAAATCATATTAAAAATTATGTATCCATGAAACTAATAATCAAAAACTAAATAATGTTTTATTGTACCGTAGGGGACAGTTGTATTTTTTTTTCTGTTAACTTCCTCTCGTACTCATCAAATCAATATTTTATTATTTGTTTTTTTTTTATTTCACTATGCAAGGACGCTATTCTTTTTTCATATATTTTTATTTCGGCTGAATGTTTAAAAAGCAATGGAAAACGTTCATAAAGTTTTTATCAATAAATTTTTTGAAGCGGAAAACACCTATGTTTATAAATTTACTAGCCTTCTAAATGTGTGACTTCGATCACGAGGATGTAATGGTAGGATATTTACAGAATGAGGTCTGCTGACCTACGATCATAGCTTATTCCATCAGCCAGAACAAAATACTCTGAATGCAATCTTTAATTCAACTTCTCCCTTTCATTTTAGACTAAAAAAATGTTTTCTTATGAAATTATTATGATTGTGATTAGATTTTCATATCTAATTTGGATTTTTTTTTTAAGTTCTTTAAAAAATTATCATTTATCAAGTTAGAGTATAAAAAAATAATAATATACAATAATTTAATTTACATTTATTTAGTGGAAAAAAATATTGGGAATATGTTTTTTTTGATAAATTCATACACAGTCTAATTTAAGTTAAATGTATATACATTAGTCTTTTTACGTTTAATTCATGCCTCTTGACCTGATAAAGATTTCACAAAATCTCTATATTATTTTTGTAGATGTCTTGTCTTACTTTTAAAATAATGAGAAAAGTAATTATTTGCACAAAACTTCGCTAGATGTGCTTATATAGATTTTAAAGGTAAATAAATGTGTCTATGTAATTACCTTTTTATATACAAATATAAAAAAAAATATTTTCAATTAACATTATTTAGAGTAAATTACAGCAATATATTTTGAAAGATTTTTATGTTTAAATTTAATAGGCTATTAACATTTTTAAGCTTTTTTATTCTTTCAAAAATACCGATAAAGCTCGACTGGCCACAGTGGATCAATTTGTTTTATAGGCGGACCTGTCTATAAAAGACGGCGACTGACAAATTCTCTTGAGGGTCGGCTTAATAATTTATGAAGTTACGCAAAAGTGAACGCCTCTTCTGAATTTAACGAACACGATCCCAAACATTCCCATAGTTTTAAAGAAATTATTTAATATTTCACGAATGCTTCGTAACTTAATTCGTTTCAATATAATATCTTCCTCCTTAATAAGTAAAGCCCCCAAGAACAATGAATTCATAAGATATGCTTTCACCGAGGCGGAGTTACATAAATGACTTCAATAAGCACGCATGATAGAGGACAGGGTTCCCGCGAAATGGCGAAATTCCATCCGCTGTAGACGCGCTACTGAATACAAAATTCACATGTACTCCAATTATAGGAAAACGATTTGGTACAAATATTCTTGGCAGACTTGCAAATTCCAACTCGAATCAGCAACTTATATTTATTTAGAGAAACAACCCCATAGTGTTAATGTCACTTGTCCCTGGTGACAACGATTTGCTCTTGAGCGTCGACAATTAGTTTTCCAAATAGTCATTGATAGTCTCCACAAAAGCCTTTAATTTGTTAATTATATACATAAATTATAACATTAATATAACATGGAGGCTTCAGAGTTCAGAGAGCTAGGTTCTAACTATTAGTTATGTTTAAGTAACAGTTTCCTTGTTCGTGACAGTGAAGAATTCTCATATTAGTCATGAATACATTCTTGCAGCAATGCGCTAGCAATGAATTACCTGTCTTTGTCCTTTAAACACACAGATTCAGCATTCATCATATGCAAAATTCCTATTAACGTGTGATAACAAGTTTACCGTGCTTTCTCAGAATTATGATATGACTATCTCACATTCTCTACAAGAACTTTTAGTTTTTGGACCGTTATTTTCGCAAGCTACACAATTTATAAAATACGGTACCACAACAATATCATTCCTCTTAATGAGCAGAACCCTGATACGTTTCAGTCTTCATGCTGATTAACAATCTAAATAAAGTTTCGTCACGTAAATAGTAGTAGCTTTTAAGGCTCTTATTTTAATTAAAGTAGTCGATGAAAGTCTTAGGGGATCTTATCTACAATCATTGGACCTATTTTTGCCGGTCCAATGATAATAATATCATTAAACATAAAATTTACTGCATATATATATATGTATCTTGATAAATTATTTTGTTTAATGTTTCTACTTATAGCCCTTTCTCTGGTTTTAGGACGACAAGATACCTAACGATGCATTTCCACTCCAGGGATAATGGTATTAATCGCTGGTTACCTTATAATATTGACTACATCCTGTTCTATTTACATCATACATAAAAGAACTTATATACCATAATGCCTACATATATTTTCATCAAAAAATTAAAGAACATGTATTTATTTACATAAAATACACATATTTTGCATTTAATAAGTTCAAATAACAAGACGAAGGACTTCCAGTTAAAGTATTTTAAATAATTCTTCTCTACTCGTTTTACAAATGCAGATTGAATGAGATACAAGCCTTGTTTTTAAATTAGAACTATATTACGCAGTTCTATTTCTTTAAAAAATATTTTAATATAGAAACCGTATATTTCTCTCATAACTAAAGCAACATTTTTAACATTGCCTAAGATTTTTGCATTTTTATATCTCGTACACGCTTTTTATTTTCAAAGCAAAAATTCTGTCTTTGAGTATAATTTGAAGAGAGATAATGTAAAAATGCTATTATTATTTAATGTGATAACAAAGGTTAAAGCCGCAGGCGGGGACAATCTAATTCACATAGACACTCTCTGGGTTTCAATTTAGCCTTTGTATAGTTCAGATACTAAAAATTTCAATTTACATTTATATCAGACCACATTAATTATGTATATAATAACTTTCAACATTCATAAATGACATTGCTCAAAGAAAATTATACATACTTATAAAATATTCGTACTTAATATGGAGGCATGTAAAAAGTTAATAATGTAATCTTAATTAAGATTTAAAGTGCTGCGGTTGCATGTACAAATATTACGAGGTACTTAACTTAGGAAGATAAATATTGAGAAGAGCACAAAAACTAGGCAAATCCGTAGCTTGTGTGGAAACGAGAGACGTTCTACAGTCACGGTATTGCGGACTCAAGGCACGTCCGAAATCCGACACTTGGCACGGTTCACATTCCCGCACTTAGCTATAATAGAAATTTTAACTTTTAATTACGCCTCTTCAAACTTCACGTCGTAATCGTATGTACGGATTTCTAAAGTGATTACTACCATTCTCAATTGCTTATGCAGATGGTAACGATTCCCAATTAAAGAAAAATTTCGACAATAGTGCTTTATTGAATTTTGCAATAACGACAAAATATAATTTTTAATTATATTATTCAATATACATTTTAAGAAGCCACTAGTATCAAATAGAATAAAATAACTATAATCATATCTTCACACATATCAAACATTTTTATTCGAAATTTGAAAACTATCTTTTTACAACTTAAGTTCTATAATTTAATAAAATATATACCGTTCTGTTTCTAAACGTATTGAAGTTCATAATAATTTAAAAGAGAAAATGAATTTGAAGACGCTACAAAGACGTTGGTCCAAGTCGGGCCATTTATATGGCGATAAAATTACTAAGAGCAGTATTTAAAGTAAAAGAGTCGAAAATAAATAGTGAAAGGAACAGAACTTTAAGCGAATTGCAATATAAACAAGAAATAATGGTGAATAAATAGAAGGAAATATTTCTTTATTGGAACAATTCAAACCTATATTCCACGCCAAATTTTATAATGATTCCATAGCATAAAATAATACTAAACTCGATTTTATTTTCTTTTTGTTTTATGTTTCTTTCATTTAATAAATGCTCTTTCATGGCGATTTTCTGCTACGCAATATTCATCATTTACAATATTTACACAATCGAGACACGTAGCTAGAAATCTTTGTTGAATAAATTAATATTATTTGTACAAAAAGAATCGAATAATTAGACTCTTAGAAGTCTTTGATATTAGGAAAATCTTTAAGATAAGGTTTTGGCTATTAATTTTTTTTATTAAAATTGGTATTCACACTTAAGCATCACATTCCATAACATTTCTTTCAAGTAACGTTAATAAATGTACTATTATATTGTTGGATGAACGTCATAGACTAATAGGAGAGTAAGGCCTTTAAATTACCCGTCTGTAAGGTCAATTGACGGGCTAATCAAACCAGATACCCTTTAATATAGGACAGTCTTACTATATATAAACTTGTGTGTTAACGTGTAATAAATTTTAAAGCTAGTAGAGCCTAGCTGTGGTCAAGTTACTACAGCTCGAACATGGACCTGCTCGATCGGGGAAGTACCACCCTCTCACAGAAGATCGGCGTGAAGTAGCCTTCAGTGGCTGCATGAGTAAGAGAGTCGGTTGCCCTTTCCCTGTTCCCACCCTTTCCTGCCATTTCCTTATTCCCACCCCTCCCTTTTCCTTAACAATCAAGGTTGGCAAAGCATCCGCAACATCTATATTGCGGATGTCCAAGGCGACCGGTCACTACTGCCCATCAAATAGTCCGTCTGCTCGTTTGCCACCTTTCACATAAAAAGAGGCTTTCAACTCTTCCATCAATAAGTATCAAAGTTGCAATAGTCTTATTTAACTTACATTTTAATTTTAAACAGAACTAAATACGTTTGTAAAGCAATAATTTATAGAAATGAATTAACACAAATAATATTATGATTTCAAATAATCCCCGTCGTAAGTAAATATAGAGGAGAAAATAAAACGCATTAACTGTAAAACGCTATCTGAGCCGACAACAAATGAACATTTGTTATTCATTGTAATCTTATATATTTTCTCAATCCGACATCAGCTGGCAAACATTCGATTAGGAAGCAAACAAACAAAACGGAAAGCTTTTAAATATTTTTTATCGGAGTTTTTTTATAAGCAAATCATCATAGCTTTGTAGTTATTTATTTAAAGAAAAAAACATCTCCGGGAACAGCAATCTTTGCCGATACAGAATTTTCGTATCGGACATAATACTGAGCATAATAACGTTGAATCTATTCATTTGTAAATTTTTAGCTTGAAATATTTGTTTGCCAACTGTATAGATTCTGGATATATAATGTACCCAATATATTTTATTATTTAAAGGAAACATTTCCGAGTGTATACAATATATCGAATGCACCATTCAAGTGCATGAAGGACGTGAAATTTATATGTTGGAAGTTCTCAACGGGAATGAACTGTTGGATTTAGGAAGCCGGAATCATTCCAGTAAATTTAATCAAGCATCGTCTATAATTTTAAATGATTTTTGACAGTTTTTGTGTTTAAAAACTAACATATATTTGTATTTTTCAAGTGCATTAGCATAGCTGGTATTAAGGTCTCAATAATTCCTATATGTAAAAGATTTTATTCTACGATTTTCTAGAATTTATTCTACGATTCTTTAATATAAAAAAATGACAAAAATGAATATTAAGTAGAAAAGTCATAAAAATAATATAAACGGGAATCCAGAGCATAAAATAAAAGTCAGTGCAAAACTCCAAATTCTGTGTAAGTTTGAAGGCTTTCAATGGGTATGGCCGTTTAGCAAAAGTTTAAGTAGAACTAGCGAGGCCATACATTCTCTACCATTCAGACCTTGCATGTTTAATCCTTCTAAATAAATAAACAAGAAGAGCTCCGCGTATCACTGGAAATGTTAAATATATTTTGTTCATAGTGCCAAAACTTGTAAGCTCCGCCAACCAAAATATATGAAACTAAAACCCGCTGTGATTTCTATTGTTTAAGAAATATTTCCAGATTTTTAGTTTTTACATGCTTCATACTCAAGCTCAAGCTTAAAATTAGAGCTTGGGACGACAAATATGTACTGTGGGATCTACTCCCTAAAGGTATTCATTACGAGACACACGAGATGTTTACAATATAATAGTTATAACGAAGCCAATATTATGAGTTTTTATAATAATAACATTGACAATTATAGACGGAATATAACATCTATCGACATATCATGTTAAAAGCAAGTCTATCTTCATACGTTATTTAATACTTTTTTTGTTACAAATATATATATATTTCTTATAATTATGATTTAATATTTATTAAAATTCATCTCAAAAGACAATTGAAATAAGCTGCATAGGCCTTTTCATTAGCAATTCATTGGAAGAAAACAGAGGGTTCGTAAATTGAATGCGAAGTAATAAATGGATCCCCTGCATTTCAATGAGCCTTCAAGACGCATCTTACTGTGATTGATTTAGTCCCAAGGAAATTATTTCTACCTGCCTGGGGTTCACCTTTCATTCAACTCTATTGGATATTTCTTTACCTTGTTCGAAATTTAAAATTTAATGATAAATTACATTTAATCGTAGCCTACATTTAATTGGGTGAAATAACCATTTTGCGTTATGAGTACTAAACGGTTTAATTAATAATGCATTATTAATGAAACGGAGTCATCTTAAAGTCGAGTAGTGGGACATTTATTGCCGCGAAGCGAATGTAACTCTTGCTATGTTTTAATTAGCGGAATTCAACGCAGGCGCCGCGCCGCGGCATTCTACAAATTACAGTAATAACTAAAGCAGAACATTTGGAACACAATAATATATTTAATTGTTACTCTGGTTACGATATTTTATTATAGCGGTCCGTATAATAAACACTGTCTTATTTAATTCTATCACACTGAAATATACAACACGTTATTTAATTATAACAATATATATTTGGTACAAAAATATATATAAAAAAGTTCGGAACTCAGAGCATAAGTTATGCAGTTGGAAAAGGCGTCGATCAATGTCTTAGCTTGTTTCTCGGTTCCTACAAAATGTCGAAATTCCTGACTGAATAAATATTCGAGAAACTAAGTTTGTATACATGTGTGTGTACGTACAGTCGGAGCGCTAGTATGTGTTTCCTTTGAAGCGAATCGTAAAGTATAGATGGTCAATTTATGGTGGCAGCGCTGTAACCCGTTCCGTTCGGAGCAGATTTACGATGGCATCCCTTACGAATACGATTACTTTTGCGGTTTCTACAAACAAACACGTTATAATGCCGTTACACTAGAAATATAAGATAGATAACGGTTGAACTTAATTTATTTGATACAATGATTTCATTACACACATACCACTAAAATAATGTACATTACAAATACATTTATGTATGTAAACACACACATAGGCATGTGTGGGTTTCTTACGTAATTAGGCAATAACGAGAGGAGAACTTTTATTTATATATAACATTGTACGACGTTTCTTATCCATTAACGGACAATATTTTACTCAAAAGACACAAGGCAAATATAAGATTATACATTAATCATGCAGCAGTAAAGTCTATTAAATCTATAAAATATTAAATATAGTATCATAGAGAAAGTTAATTTGATATAACCTACATTTGAAATAAATTTATTTATTATTATATTTTTCTTTACTTTATATTATTAATAAGACACATTTAGAAATACTTGAAGCTTTATACGATTGTGAGAAGTGCATTAAATTCTCAGCTAAAACTATTTTGCTTGTAACAATTTAGCGCTTTACCTATTAATCATTTTTTTGTGACAGCGTGATCTAGTGTCACATTACTGCACTCCAGATATCTAATATAAAATTTTAAATGGTTTATATTAATATATATGTATGTATTATCACATTTTTCATTATGGCTCTTACGCGTTCCTACGATCGCGAGATATTTCTTTGAATTTAAAAATCTTTCTCAATATGACATTCGTTATTTATTTTGAAAAAAAATTATTTGCACGAGTTGTATTTCGTTTATTAACTTAAAATGGAATATAAAATTACACAAAGTGATTAGAAAAATCATAAAATAGCGAAAAAAAATCCATCTTAAACAAAACTGTTTTTGTTTGCGGCTTTGCTTACGTTTGTTATTATTTAACAATTGCTGAGGCGTTCATGAGCTATCGAAGCAAAAAAAATTACAAGAAAGCTAAAATTAGTATAGCTGTAATCCATGTCGAAACTTAAGATTTATATAAAAAATTTACTACTTAAATGTTCTATGTAATTAAAATCACCTAATATTTAATACATATATTAACTAAATGAAACATAATTCTCCATTCTAATGAAACAAAGTACATTGCATTTATTGATATTATAATTTATATCTGCAGTGCAAATCCGATTATATTTTCTATGAAATAAATATAATATATACCGCATATTAAAATGTAATCTAACTGAGTAAGCATGTTTTTTTATGCTGCACTTCCATTAACCAATTATTAGGTAATATTCAGCTGGGTTTGATTACTTGAATTTTTAACCGCACATGCAATTCTGCTAAGTGGAAATGATTCTACAGAATCAATAATTTACACAATTAAGAACTGAATCACTATTATTACAGGGATAATTAAAACTTTAAATGTAATCACATTCCTTTTAGAAGTTTAAAATAACATCAGATAGTGATAGAAAACTATCAAATAGATTTTATTTGTAATCAATGTTGCCAGTAGCTATCGTAACGGAGATGGATTTGTGCCTCGTAATTATTAATGTCCCAGCTATATACATCATACAATGTATATTTATGTGGAAATAATATATATGTTTATATTTTATGTATAGAATATATAAGATATTGGTGACTTTTCTAAATCAAGTTTGGATCCGGACTCGGAGAAACGGTCGCGGTATATTGGTTGAAAAGCAATTTCCAGGCTCATTGTTCTTAAATTGCGTCGCACTCTATTCCACATTCCACTTTTCCATGACCATTTTCCCTCATTTTATACACTACCAAATACACATTGAAAACAATATTTGTATAAATTTGAATACTGTCCTACTTATAAGCCTGCGTTAATACAGAAAGAGCTATCCTTGAAGGTGCTTCCATAAATCGAATACAACATTAAACAATTGAAAAACTTCTGATGGATGTAAGTTTAATTCAACGCTAAATAAGATGATTGCTGGACTAAATGCATAAAGTTTTGCGACAGTCACCTAATTTATCGAGCCACACAATCGGAAAGGTTTTAAGTATTGAGGTGTTTGCTTGAAGTTTGTAGAACCGTCCTTTGTTCGACAGTAGCGAATGAAAATCAATTTTACAGATCAATTCCTGTGAAACGGTGTTCGACGGGCCGACAGTGACGATGGCTATGAATACAAGTTGCCGCATCGCAACCAGCTAGTAATATCCTATACGTTGGACGGCACGCCAAATGTCTTAAATCGAGTTCAATGTAACCTACCAATCGCTGAGCGTTAAATTTATGATGTATGTGATAGAACAAGTAAATCAATGTTCTTACTTTGCGAAGCTACATAATGTCATGTACACTAAATTTCGTTATGACTTCTAACAGATAGCTAAAACCAGCCAGTTATATGATACTCAAGCAATACAATTATTCAAAATCTACTCTTCATATCGAATATCAAGCTGCTCATTTTTCAATATCAATATCATAGCGTGAAACAGTTCGTGACATATTAATTTTGTAGCCGCTACGAAGCGTGAACTGAGCTTCAAAACATTGATTGCCTTTTTATAAGCTGTCAGCTAAATCTGAGACTTAGTTCTATTCATATATTAAAAAAATACTTAGAACCAAAGAAAAGAAATTACAAAATACTATTAAAAACATAAAATATCATCAAGATTAACAAATGTTCTTGATTAATGACGCGACGTTATCTTATTTTCTTTGTTTATTATATCAAAAACAATCAAAATAAACTGTTTTTCCGGCGGGTTCCGGCTACCGCTCGAGGACGGAAGTTCACATCTGATTAATGAGCTCGATTCACCGACTTGTAAATAAAGAGTATTAACAAACTTATCACCCAGGGTAATGAAACTTCCTAATTGTCGACTTTTAACCCTTGAAAGTTTTTTCAATCTCGGTTACGCGAGCGTGTTTTTTATATCTTCGCTAATAATTTTACAGAATTTTTATTTAATTATTCGGAACGGTGCTGAGTAAATTTTATAATTAGGTCTAGCTTTTTTTTAGCTTTAATTAAAAATATATATTTTAAATTTTATTTTTTTAAATCTAGATCTGATACCGAGTTCTAGTACGTAAATTTATCCGAGTGCGTATAACGTTAATATTTATATTTGAGTTCACAGATGATGCGGCAGAGTAACTTTTCGATATGTTATTATTGGCAATACATAATACTAATTTAACATAATCATGAGATGTAAATATCTTTATTCATTTCACACTATCGTTTTATAATATTATAATTAAGTTGAATTGAACAAATGTGGTACAATGTTTTTTTTTTTTTATTTTCACTAGGCTCCATATATTTTAAGTTAAATATGTAAAATTTGACAAAAATTTATGAATAAATTAGAACGATTAAAATAACCATACGAACCACTATCGAAGAGTTCCGGTTTATTTTGTATTTTCGTATTATATTTCATTTAGGTTAAACGTTAAATATATATAATATTTTCAGTGTATTTTACTCTAAGAATATTGTTTAAATTTCTAGGATAATTTTTAGGTAAAAACAAGAATAATTATTTTAATTATATTACAAGGAGCATCAAAGTAAATAACAAATTTTAAGTCATACTTTACAATTTTTATTCTCTATTCAATAACATACATTGTCAGCGGAACTTTTATATGAATAAATAAATTCTTGAGCACAAATTGGTTCAGATGAATTAAAACGATTTCAGGAAAATAATTATTCTTTTAATACTTTGTTAAATGAAATATGATTTAAACAACTTTATTTTTTAATAAAAATCCGTATATATTTTTTTTTGATGTATTAATAAAAGCGCTGGACCTTATACAGCAGGAGAGGTACATTAACATCGTAACGTCAATATATCAATAGATGATCATATGTTAATTATTTAAGTGTCAATCACTATTGAACTAATTTTTTTTTTCAAAACTTTCTACGTTTGTCAACGTTGTTTGTAGTGAACATTCAAAAAATTTGGTTGTTTATAAATTATGAGTTTGGTAACTTCATGTACAAGGCACTTAGACTTGGATCTTCGGGCGTTGTTAGTAGGAGTCTCAATGATTTTCTTATTGTCTATTATTAACCCAACGACACTAAAGATCTACTTAATAAAATTAATAATATTGAATTTTTTTACATAAGTTTATTTTTCCCGCCTAGATGTAAAATTATAAAGAAGTAAAAAAAAATCACGCTCAGAGATTATTCGCATCAAAAGGTGTTGCCACAAAAGCTCCGTTGTCAAGATAGATGATTTTCATCGCCTCACAGTATATAACAAGGCATCCGGCTTAACCTTACAGTACCCATTCATTATGAACATTCACGCCACACAGTCATCAATAAAACACACATTGTATGAATTCTGCTAATACGAGACAATGGCATTGCATAAGATAAACCGATACTGCAGATTTCGATGAAAGGATTTCTTAAACGACTTCTTTCGAGAAATGGGTTTATGAAATAAAGTTTGTGTATTATATTGCTGTTATCATACTTATTGTACTTTTCATGAGAATCTGAAATGATGCAATTAAATAAGGAAGAACAGAAATTGCATGAACCAAAATTATATTTTGAGACGAGAGATTTTTGGCGTGCTATGCGCCACACTTGGCCGGCTACCAAAATGTATCAAAGCCAGATTTATGTGCAACGGCGACGAAGGCTGCGATACTATCTGTGCCTGCGGTATTGTTGCTTCATGAGAAATAGATGCAAAAAATATTTCCTTGGCTGGTTTGCTTTGAAATTTATAGCAATTAATACAAGCTACACTACTTTTATAAAAGCCAAAAGTATATATTAATTTTTTTGTATTTGTATATAAATCACTCCAAAACTCAAAATAGAAAATATTTTCTGAAATAAAAATCATAAATTTAAACATACCAAGTGCTAAAAGTACTGCTATAATATATTTACATTCGAAAAGGAACTTATAGCGAAATACATATAAATTTCATCCAATCTCAGTTTCCTTACTTTAAACATTTCAATAAAGCTTCTAGAGCAACGCCAATAAGGCGTTTCACACAATAAATTTTATATGAACATAAATTTAGGATACATTTTCATAGGAATATCGAACTCCATGTGAACCCATAAATTACCGGAATGAACGTCTTCTCGCTTCTATGATCGAGAAAATAAATGGATGCACAATTTTTCGTGTTCCGTTGGAGCGTTAAATTATGCGTTTATCATTTAGGGATGTTTACAAACAGCGTCCCGCGGGATAAAATTGAAACGACTGGAGCGATGCCAGCTCGGAGCCAACACGCAATTTACTATTGTTGGTATTCTATTAAGCCATATTATTAGGGTTCATAAAATGATAGGGAAACTTTCATTTAAAGTTTCAATAAATTATAACATTTTATTCCATTAATAATGAAATACGATCTTAATGTGGCAACATTCACATTAGTGAAGACAGAATAGTTTCTATAGCATATAAAATCCCAAGCTTTCCCGTTTTGGATCTGTGTATATATAACAATCTAGAGAAGCATAATATAAACACGTACGTTTTATACATGCGCTTGGTGTATAATATCCACTAAGATATGAAAACATGAGAAAGCGAACAAGTTATTTCTCACATAATAGATTCGCTAGTAACAGCGAATGACAAGATATCTTCGCGAGACACTCGCCGGCGCTGTTTATCACTTCCGTTAGATTACCGTTATCGTGCTTTGAGGAAACCTAATACAAAATAACCTCGAACCTACTTGACTTCGTATAATGGTTACAAACCCCAAGCACATATATATTTGTACCAGTAGGGATAACTATTAAATTTCCCATACCAGAAACTTAATTATAATCTACGATTTTATGATAATAGCACATATTAAAAGACTTTAAATAAGAAACTGCACTAGAATACTCATTTGTCCAGCGAAAATGAGGTAATATTTCGCATTTTCTATACTATTCTATAATAGATGGCACTGTGAGTAATCGAGGATTCTGAATAATTAAAAGAAAATGTCTTTTTTCTGAAGCCGAAAAGTTATTGGACATTATTCGTATCGTCTGCGTCGAACCCGCTGGAGTAGTTCCAACAGTTTTACACAATCATTCCACTCAACTAAGCGTTGAAATAAACACTAGCCGGCAGGTATGAATTGCAAAAAAAATTAAAATAATTGCCGCTTCCGTTGTTGCGACATGTTCAGGTCATATATACTACATAAGGCATCAAAATGAGTATTTGTTTGCCCCTACTGATGGTCTGATTATCGAGTCTATTGACATAAAATAATGGAAAATTTGTATCAAATCAACAGCTGATTTCAGTACACATTAAATAATATTAATTGATATATATATTTTTATAAATAATACAATGTGTATATTTTTGATATTCTGAAGCAAATAAAGCTAAACTTATGACTTTATACCAAAACTACTAAACGGTGGCAACTCATTTGTTTTCTTTATAAAACTACATTAAAATTTATTTTGCTTTGTTCTAACACAATAGATGTGTAACCTGGGAAAGATTAACTGATAACAGCTGTTAATAAAATGATATACAGTTTATCGAAACAGGTCGTATTCATGAACGAATATCATGTCGCTCGACTTATCAGCAGACGAGACAACAATGACTGTGACTGTAACTATATATATATATATAAGAAGTAAAACAGAATCAACAATCAGAAATTCCTTCATAGGAAACCGGGGCCAATGAACAAAACAATTTTCATTTTATTGTTATGACTAACATGTTTCTAATGAATTGTGAGCTGTTAACGGGTGAGTGCACAACATCAAACGGTACATTTCCAATTAGAAAACATTGATTTGAATGTTTACTTATCCCTATTCAATTTCCGGTAACGTCATAGTGTCGGTTCGAATGAATGAATCTTAAATATAATGAAGACTAAAATGAAAACATTCACATTCATCTAATTTCCACTCACGTGTTTCAAATTAGAGCGTGTCGTGCCGAGATTTATCTCTCACAAGGGTTAATGCCGCGTCAGTCAACGTGAGGTGTCTGTCAGATCGATTTACACAAACCTAAGCGCAAGCAAGCTGTGTAGCACAACCAATAAAACCTCGTTTAAATGAACCCAGCACGGCTCCGAACGATTCCAATTTCATCAACATCATTCAAAACGCCAAACTCTATAACTGCTCATATTTAAATGCTGAACAATTTGAAAGCAACAATAAAAGCTGTATGATAAATGATGACGGTGCACAGAAGAGTAAATGAAAAGATCATACAAAGATTAAAACGTGATTTGTAGTTGTAATTGTTCTGTTGTTTCCGTTACTTGTATGCGGCTTAAATTGTACATTATAGTTGTGATTAATGTTTCTAAATAAACGCATTCGGAAAGATCTTTAACGTTTACAGATAGCAATAGATATCAATATGAGGAATTAATTAAAATAAGTCGTTTAATTAAACAGTCGTTTAATTCTTTTAACTCAATGATTTATAAAAATATTTAAGTAATCATTTACACATAAACATTACACTAGAATTAGGTGCCATTTAGAACTTTAATGAATATCTTAATAAGCATTACAGAATGACGCCTCCATCACTTCCATCTCCACTTCCCGTGATCACAGTTGTTGAAAAGTAAATGTAACATTAGTTGAATAATAGTAAAAAGGTTAAATGAGTTATATCAGAAAAAAATTGCAGTAATTAATATATAATATACTAAACAACTAAGGCGTCATACGAAAACTTAAAATTATATTTATTTGCATATTTCTATTCTTTAATAAAATATTATGAGATGAAATAGTACTAATCAAATTATCATTACATTCAGCTTAAAACCGATGTCATTAAAATATGACCCATATCATCATCAGCCTATCGGAAGCCCACTACTGAGCATAAGCCTCTTCTCGCATGGAGAAGGTTTGAGCATTAATCGCCACGCTTGCTCAAGACGGGTTGGCGATTTCAAACTTATGATTTGAAATTATAAGTTCAGGTTTCCTCACGATGTTTTCCTTCACCGTCCGTCAGTGGCGTCTAAATACTGTTAGAAAGTACATATGACTATGAAAAATCACATTGGTACTTGCCAGGTTTCGAACCTGGCCCATATATGGTCTTGTTAGTTCACTTTGAACTTCGAGCAAAATGTTAAGGTAATTATTTCAATATTTATACATTTATGAAGCTTATCTTGACAAATAGTAGTTGATTTATGTTATCGAAATAAATAACGGTCACAAAGTACACGGGGTTTAAATCTGTGTAACGGTATCAAATACCGAATAACAGTTCATTGTAAATAGGTTCGTTTTAGGGTGCGATAAGATCGAAGGCCATTGAGGTGGGAGCTGTCAGAACAATCACCTTAGCTTTGTAATATGAAACCACACATCATGCGTATGAGACTATTGTTACCTCTGGACTTGCGCTCCAAGATATTGTTCCTACTGTTCATTATAGCCGCAGAGTATTCCATTAAAACATATAATCTCAATGGAAATGAAATGCAAATCATTTCTAATTATATAAATAATAAACAATGTTTGTATTTTATTTTGATTAATTAATAATGGATAAAGTATGAGTATGAGGTAAACTGTTATAATATCTTATTGCTTGTTAAATAATGGACAAAATTCTTTGATGTATGTCTTACTCCTTTCTGAAACTTTACGTTATATATTTTGGACCCAACATTAAACGGTTTTTCAGCTAAATACCAGCTACTAACTCATAATTGTGTCCCCAGACATATATATATATATATATATATATATATATATATATATATATAGTTTGAAACAAAGACATGGTTTAATCCTATGGATCAGTATCATTGAATGTTTGTCTGTCATTATTAAGCCACCAGTCGATGTAGTACGGCGACGTGTTCTAATCTCCGAAAATTACTGACCCTGACAATGGCGTTCTCCCCTCAGACAGATTACTAGATTACATTCGAGCGTCACCATACATGGATTCATATCTAGGTATATATCTACTTTGTTGATTAAATACTCCATATATAAAAAATTAAAAAGTCCTATAAAAGGTGATTGTAAATAAACTTTGATACAATTTCTAAAAAAACTATTAATGCATATTCAGGTATCATTTACATAACGACTAGATAATATAAAAAAAATAAACACGTGGTTTTTTAAATAGAAATGTCATTACTTATTAGGTAGCGATAACATTATAACAAAACTACGAAACATCGTTTATAGCTCGATTATACTAGGTCGTTTATGGCTTAATTTAAGCGACGACGCAAGCTCTGAGTCAATTACCTGCGCCGGCGCACGAATCCGGTTTGCAGAGATATCCCCCCCTTCAACCCTCCCCCCAACTGACAACTGGAACTGATCGGGCATTGAAACCTTCTGCTCCCAGTGACTTCTTACAAACGGAATCCTTAACGAATTCCTTATTGTTACACAGATAAAAGATACTTCATGTTGAATAAAACTCGCTAAACGTATTGTTGTATGAGAACAGTATAGCAGATGTGTATATTTTCGAAAAAAATAAATAATCCATTTGAACCTTGTAACGAAAATTTTCATCTTAATATAAGTTTTTCAAAGATTTTTAATTTCAATTTTATCATTTTCCAACAAAGGTAATAAAGTAATTGGAGCGGAGATAAAATATGATATCAAGCTTATGAATCCAGGAGAGATATTTTAATATGGTGAGTTTTTTGTGCCGACGCTGACGCTACAGCCTGAAGAATGCTTGTTACTTGTTAATGATGGCAAATTGTCCCCGTCTCGCCTATAGATGTCCAAAAAGAATTCGGCCTGGCTATTCGTCGCTTTAAATTAAATATTACACAGACATAAAAATGCTATTAATGTCTCTTAAAAAATTAGTTTCATCAATTCACAGAAGTGACTACAAAAAGTTACTTGCATAAATAATTTATATAATTTTAATTTTTGTGGCTTATTTTCTCCTCTCTCCCTTTTTTAAATTGAGATTTAATGCTAAAAAATTATCCTTGTCGGATATAATATTTGAAACAAACATTTACAATTAAAATTTATTACATTTCATAATATTTTAATTAGGGTTTAAATGGTACTTTAGAATAGTTTATTATTTAGTGAATTAAGCCAACAAAGTGGATATTGTAAGTAGATGTTGGTATATGTACACGCGATGGCCTCCCGCGGAGAGCAAACAAAATAAGAGCAAGACAAGTCTGCGTGTGATAACATCATGTTTTTACGATTCGTTGTTTTGCGATTTTTTCTTCTCTCTTCGGTTTATTTAAGAACACTGTATAGTTTTTTAGTCACAGCTGTACGAAGTTGTATAGATGTTATGATCTTTATTATACACGTAGCTGAATATCATGTTTTATGAATATTTTTTTTTGAGAATCATTCAAATCTCAATATGTATATTTTTATATAAATCTTATAAGTTAAAAAAGTAATCGTTTATTTAGGTCATGTATATTATTTAATAAATAAGTTTTGCTTGTTTTAACTCAAAAATAAGTTTGGTGGAATATCCTAATATTAATTTCGTTCGTGCGGCTTCCTGCAGACATAATGTGAGCAAGTTTGCGTGTGGAACTGTTTTCCTACATAATATGATTTTAGTAAAACCCATAAAATTCTTTTTATTTCACAATTTACTACATTCTTTTTTAAAAAAAAATAATAATAAATTATGAATGAATATTTAAAAAATTAGAATCTGTTGACATGAACTGAGGCCGAATTTGAACCCTTTAAGCTTATTACAAAATAAGTTAATTTAAAATACATTATTTACTGCGGGAAATATGCCAGTTCCGAGTTCGTAAGATTTCTTAGGATCGACAAAGTGTGTTACATTTTCAATTACAATATAAATTAATCTCATCTTAATACTATTAATACATATCCTTAGTGCTGTCCTAGGAGGTTTTGGAGGCGAGCGGAAAAGCTTTGACAATATAAACAGGTGCGTTATCATAATTGCAACGATGACTATTAAAATGAAATCACTACAAAGTATGTGTATATAAAATTGAAGGATATTTTAATATAAAGTTCAACGATTCACTAGTTAATGGTTCAAGCTAGATAACGCCTCCCTCGTGTGGTCTCTAGGTGATAACGCTCTATATCACTGTTTACTTATCATTGATTAAATAAATTCTCGTTAGTACTCGTTGAAGGTAAATAGTTTACTAATCATTGCGCAAGTTTAGATTGTTCAATTTCTATAAATAAATCAATGTATATATAAAGTCTGCTCAATTTCTAGGCTTTTTTCGGTGCAGATATGAAAAATAAATACTTTTATAAAATTAGTAACTTTTTGGGAGTTATATTAAATTTTATCGGTAATCACTAAATATTAATATTTATTCAAGAATGAATTATTCATAAGTATTTATCTATACACAAAAAAAATAAAAATTCTAGTTATTATATATCGATATATGTATGGATATCTTCAAGATCTATAACTCGTGGAAATACTGTTTCAAAAGTTTATAACTTTCAATTAGTTCCCATTGGGTTATAATTCAGTAACTCTTAAGTCTTACCTCTGTGATGTCTGATACGATGGTGCGTCACAGGCCGACAGCAAGGCTGTTCTTGATAGGCTGTCCAGGAGTCAGCTAGTGCCGACGCCAACACAACCCATACCAGCCCCGCTGCCCACTGCCCCTGACCGCCCATTGTTGACCCTCCTAACTACCGGCACATTCACCACCACTGCAATCACTTGGTAATAAAAAGTTCATATAATCTAGTTTTTTTATAATCGAATCATCAAAAAAATTCCGGATATCTCCAACAATGTTAAACTGTTTACATGACGCATCTGAAACTATTCCCGGCGAGATAAACTTTCTGTAGGAATCATCAAAGTTGAACGGACTTTTGGCAATTAATCAACAAGGTATCGGAGTACATCTAACATGAGCTTGTAATCGCTGAGACAGTTTTGTTCAGAGCACGTGATTTATTTGTTCTGAGAGTGGTAATGTCGCGATCGTCGGTACGTGTCGTTTGGCGCCGGGCGTGGAGACGTGCGTCAACATCATCGCTACGACGAGAACTGAAACACTGAGCGCGCCATGGGACCGCTTTGGCACCGAAACTATATACAATATACAGTGTGCACCGTCTGCTCGAGACAACGGCTCTGCCGAACCTCGCAGTCGTCCTACAACGTGTATCCTTAGCGTTAGACAAGGAAAGCAAAACCAAAAGCCGTTCAAACTACAAAGCTCCGACGAATGAGGAAGCTTGCCGTTTGCTGTATTCGTTTAAGGAAAAGTTATAAGTTAAAAACTTTTGATAATTTTGCCGATTCGGTATCTTGGAATTCATGTGGGGGAGATTTGACTCCGCAATGACCCTCGTTGTCGTTACGAACATATTGTAATGAAGGGGATGCTCTTTATAAAGCGTAGTAAATTTACCTAATTTATGTTTTACGTTAGGATACGCACGAAAAAGTTTTATGTTTTTAAACACGCGAAAGGAAACAGGCAGTTTATTTCGCTATGACATATGTTTATTAATAAGTTACGTAGATTATGACTCACGTCAAACATGTGTTAGTCCTTAATAATCACAGAGTATCTAAACAAATTGTCACAACCACATAAAGTGACATTGTATCACCTAATTTATTTATAATTTCTGTTAATTGGCTCGCTTAATGCTTCAAATACTTACAATAAAATTAAGTTATTTTTATGCTATAGGATAAATATTCTTCCAACGTAAGACTAGCAACCATACTCTCAAAAATACCTAATACTTAAGATGACTTTGAGTGAGGTAAAGAATAGTTAGTATTATTTTAGGAATACCAATGTCACTTAAATATTAAAGTACAGTAAGAATAACAGACAAACCAGAAGAGATTTGTTAATATTTCTTTTTAAATATATAAAATGCAATGTAACTTGAAATCAAAGGTTATTTCAACAAAGCTTTTATAAGTTTACATTATTGTTGGTGACAATCTTTATTAGAACGAATAAAATTACTTTTAAATAAAACCTACCTTGAAAACCACAATTCTTTAACTTTACCACAACAGTAAAGTTATAAATAATGTTATTTGAATAAACTGTAAACAAGATTAAGCAGAGTAGGGTTAGCATTATCAATTACTCATCCTCTGAGTCTACGTCGGACCTCTGGACCTACATTAACTAACTTACTTAATAACTCTATTATAACACGACCTCCATTTGCATTATTTAATGATCAGTCCATATTAACCAGGTCACCTTAGTTCAAAAACGGAAATGACGTCATTTTTCTATATCATTTCACAAGATACACGTATATACTATATATATATTTGTTTAAGAACTCAATTGATACATTTAAACTTTGTAAACTTCGTGGCCCGTTTATAAAATGGAAGGTGCTACATCTACCGTCGCGGTAAATTTTCATCAGTTCTTCAAGTTTTTCAATAAAAACTTTCGACGACGCGATTTACATACGATATGGATTCATTCATTTCGAAAACGCTTTTTTACAGTGGAGTGATGAAGGTTTTTGGTGTATATTCAAGAGGAAAACTTGTTAGTCTAAAGATTCAACACAGATAATACCGAAGCATTAATATTTATACAATTCCAGGGCAAATTCTCTTGAATCGAAATTAAAAAAAATCCCAATATAGTTCAGTTTAAAAATATATTTTCTCCGATACATTTTCTTAAATATATTACTTTTATAACATTGCAAAGCTTTTATATTAAGCATTCATGGAATTGAAAAGTAATAATAAACATATTTGAAATCAAATAAAGCTTTACTGAAATCTAGGAATTTTATTATTCCTAATGACATAAATGTTTGAATGCAATAATTTCTACGTAATGGTATTAAAGCTCGTGAAATAATGTTGCGTGTTTCTTTTATATTCTTTAGCATAAACATTACCCATCCGTAGCTTGCACCGTAATTTTCCTTCGACGTTGCAGCCATATTCGTTTTAGTGGTAGCAGCACAATAATACCAACATAAAACAAAATAGCACGCACGTAGGATCGTAAAATGCGCCATATTAACAGAGTATAAAGTTGTGTAGGCGCTTATAATACATTCAATTCGTTTTCGGTGTTTGCTGGAGCACCGTTTCAACTGTAATTTAGCTAAAATACAAACAATGATCAGCCGCAACACTCTTCTAATGCATTTTGTAATTCACGTTAATGAACATTAGCTGCATTGTTTCAATACGGGGCACGGGCTGCAGTTACAATGAGATACATTATTATTTTAATTCCTTAATAATGTAGACTTAATTCATTTAATGAAATTGTAAAAAGTCAGTGCACTAAAATTTCAATCGAGTGTTATGAAATGAAGTTATAAACATGAGACGCAATGAAACTAAATTTTAAATTTCTAATATATTTAGAATTCTAGAAGTACTTATGTAAATTTAATGAGTAGCTGTGAGACAGAGGCTTTATTGGACTTTACTATGATTGGACGGATGGCTATGCTAACAACGATCTAAGATGGAATTGCTTTTGCATCTATAACCTTTAACTTGAAAGCATCTTATTTCAATTGTTTTATTCTATTTCTGAAATAAGGTGTACTTATGTCATATAAAGTGTACCTACATATATAAATAAAATGATATTATATCATGGTTGCATACAGAATTATGGCTAAATATTTTCCATATATAAATAACATTTTGCAATATTTATCTACTAATGTTATAATACTCATTGTATGAAGTCATATTTAAAGAATCTGGATATAAATATAGTGGCATTCCGCTCGGGTCGGTTACGTTTACGTGAAGGGTAGACAGGGGTAATTGATGAAGCCGACGTGAGGCCGCACGGTTAACCACCTCCGACGCCTCTGACAGCGATCTTCCTTTAACAGTTATAATAGGATTGTATGTAAAAAAAACCAGATACCGATAAATAACCTTTGAACAGTACAAGACAATAGCTGTAATACATTATCCAAAATTAATAAAATAATGATATATACATATGTATAAATATACAATTAAATAACCATTCAGTAATTAATGTATAACGGCTTTATCTCATTTTCAATATAAAATGACAGGGAAAGCGGGAAATTTTTATTAACAGGAAATAATAAGTGAGCATTGTCATTACTAAACTCATTAAGATACAAAAGCTCATTATGAAGGCAAATGCCCACTATTCAAATCGCAAACAAGGAAAAACTGCCGATCCAGCATCGTTTAGGCCCTATTGTTGGTCTTCTAATAATGCTTACCTACCAATTGCTGCTCCCTTACTCCAATTAAAATAAACGCATTGTTAAGCTAATACTATTCAATAACTAATGACATGTATTTCGTATAAACACACCAATATGAGCTTTTTGTTTTATTCGTACTGTAATAATTAAATTTAACGAGGAAAATACTAAAACTGTTTTAATAAACTGACGCAAAAAGACCGCCATTATTTTATTTTATTTTTTTTCATGATATCATGTTCGCATACTATGCAGCATCTAACCTGTGGTTATAAATAATTAGATTGAAGTATAATAGTTTTAATTCATAGGAACTTTACCTTTTAAATGAATAAAACTCGCGAAAGTCTTAGATCTCATTAAAGGAACTTTACGTATTTTGATTATATCATTTTGTATAAGCCTAATATTTAAAGCGAGTATTGTAAAAGGATTCGAGTAGACTGACGGGGAGACGGGCTTCGTTTAACAATATTTACATGACTAATGGGCCTCAATTTTACATAAAAGTGCAAAAGCGAGTGAACTTAGGCACACCAGTGAAGTGGTCCAATTTGCATGTTTTATGCAGCGGCGAGTGATGCGGCCGTGGACTATACGCGCTCGTGTAGGCTCTTTGAAATTTTTATACGCTATTCCCACAAATCGGACATCGCTGCATTTTATGCGAACTACTCTGTTGTCCGCCTTTGAATCCTCTTTTATTCAGAACTTGTAAATAACTAAGCAATTTTATTTGTACTTGTTAAAATCAGCATGACGCGGACGGCGTGATTTCAGTATAAATTATTTACCTCGACACAAATACAACATAAGATTTACATTTCCATTGACGCTTTAGTTGGAGCATTTGTAACAAACAACATTTTGTAAAAGTAATGGAATCATAACGCTTTATTGTTATGACACTTACATACTATAGGCTGCGGTGTAATTTCTAGTGGTTTTTATTTTGTATCCAGTTAGAAACCGTTGGCAGGACTCAAATACCGACTTTTAGTGAGTACACTGAATGCAGCAGCTAAATTGCATTGCTGGTTTTATTGCAATGTGGACGTTGAAGCCCGACCTAGAATTATTGACTGTGTTATACCGACTGAACTTTATTTGCGGATAGTTTTATTTTCAGAGCATTATTTAGATATAGCCAATTAAATCAAGTCAAGTTAAGCTGTATTTAATAAGATAAACATAACAATTAATTATACTAAAAAAAGAAATTAACTGGCTTATCTATTTCTATACAAAGTTTATTTAAATTAAATTATTATTATAACTATGAATTTATTATCCATGAGCTATGAAAATTTCGATATTGTTTTCGGACTTACATTTCCGCAGAGCTTGATCCGCCCTCGGCAGTACCGAGATGGGTTAAGCTCGTTTGTCTTGATGAAACTAGTCTGCCTATTAATAATGTTCCATGCCGATTTTATTATTATAAGTATAAACACTATGTTAAACATTAAAATAATAATATTATAATAATAATGAGGTTAAAATTTTCTAGCGATAGAATAATATTTTTATTACTTATAAACAAATGTAAAAATAACCTATTAAAAGAATCTATTCCAAATCAATGTTCGTTAAAATATTGAATGTTGCCAACAAGCGTTTGCAAAATCCGAATTTCTTTTGTGTCGTATTTATGGACAATGGCGCGCCGATTGCAATGGCCTGCTTTAGGTATTTTATTTTCAACCATTACGCCATTGTCGGAATAGTAATTGTATCAATACAAAGCCGGTTAAGGAGTTGGAAATGTTCAATTAAATGTACTGTTGTGTTCCGTGAATTTGAACAAACCTCTTCTCTGATAATCTATTGCATTGATGTCAACAAGCCCTTTCGAATGTAACCCATTACATAGGAATAAATATAAGTCGTAACTCTTATCTAAATTAGCCGTGAAATCTTATTATATATGAAATTCTCATATTATCTAAAGTATGATAACTGCAGAGCAGTAATTTCCTCTACGTCAATTGCAACTACAGAACTCGTCGTAGTCCTCATACGTGTGTCAATACTTATTATGTGAGTAAGTGACTTTAGAACTTACCACAGTATATTGCCCTCAAATAAAGTGGTATATCTAACTTTAACTTGGCTAAAAATACATATTATCCTAAATGTTTAGACCAAATATACTTTTTATTTCCCTCTTAATAATATACTAAACTATGTGACAATTTACCTTAAATCAATATTCATTAAGATATTAAATTTTAATATCAAAAGCACTTCAATGAAGCCGACTTGTTATTTTTTATATCATATACAATTACTTCAGTGACAATTATTGTGGATTTTGAAATGAAAAACAATTAAAACTGACAGAATGCACGAAATATTTTACTGCTGTTTCGATTTATTAAATCAAATATATCACGATGTGAAAACTATAGAAATATGTACATAAATTATAATTATGAAAATAGCATGTTCATAACAGCTGTGAGTAAAATTTAAGTGTTAAAACTTCATTTAGAAACATGGGAACAAATGCCACAAACTAATTCTACAATTCACATCCGTTCTCACTATCATCATCTCCGGCTCATTTCCATGAAAGCCAAGAGAAATATTTAAATACCAAGTATTATGCTCTCGTCTGTGCTGGTATCTGAAATTAAGCACACCCACATTCGCTGTTATGAATCCATAAAGATGTTTGCTGCTGAATCTATACATTTGTACACAGTTCTTTAAATGTATTTAGAGACTTCACAGTCTTCTTAATATAGAAAACATAACTTCACTGCAATTCTTTGAAATATATAAATAAAAATATTATAAATATAACGTCTATAGCGTTACCGTTTTCCTGCCAATTTACCTTGTTTATAATAACTTCATTAATATTCCAGCTTACCAGCACCGAAACGGAGTACTTTAAAGCGATACATAAATAACATTTTTCACGGCCAATTTATATTCCTGGAACATGTTAGTCATATTCATAAATTTAATAACAATTTCTTACGCCATAAGCTCGGCATTAAATTTCATTAAATGATAATTCCTTTTCCTTTCTATATACGTACACTAGTCTGAATTATAAATAGTTTTAAACCCACTGTGCCTTCTAATAGATGTACCTACACTTTAACTAAAATTAAAACGAAGTTTTAATATTTAATCTAAAGATTTTCTTATAAGTTTTGTTTTCATTCAAAGGTATTTAAAATATAGTAAGTAAAAAAATATATATATTCGTAAAATGTGTTGCACCTATCAAAAAACGAAACTTTTTAAAGCCAACCTTAATAGTAACTAATACTAAGTAAGCAATAAAGAAGTAATATACAAATAAATATTAGTAAAATATTATCCTGTTTCCCTAAAAACTTAATTTTCCACATGGAGGTCAGGTTAAGGTAACTCACAGCTCCGTCGTGAAATCAGAGGTAGTTGAACTTAGTGAAAAACAAAGACGACACTTACACGTCTTTTAGCTAACTATCCACATATATAAAATACTTCGGTTTACTCCTAGTTACATTAAGGGATTTTACAAATACAAAGAGATTAGCGTTTGAAAATTCCTTTGAATAATCAATGTTTAAACTGAAATAGGAATTAAATGTTCGATCTCAAAATCGAAACAGCTTTCAGATCTAGATAAAAAAGCATATTTTATACTTATTAATTATATATTAAAATTATTATTACTGTTTCTTCACAAAATAAATATTGATTTACTTTATAATATTTACATGTAATTGTTTTTTTAATGCTATGGCTTTGGCACTGGAATCGTGGAATATATTGTCAAAGCCGACATTTTTATTTGTTTAAATTATAATTTTGAGGAAACACAAAGGAGTTTGTCGATATGAATGAAAGCGTTCATTTAATTATTATTCTTTTTTTAAAAGAAGACTCTAGTTATACATTTAATTGTTAAATACAATTCATATTTATATAAGACAGTTGGTATAGAGCATAGAGTATAGAGTAACGAGTGTGCATAGTAACAGAGCGTGTTTGCGCCCTTGCCCGAGTTTCCAGAACATCGACAACGAATGAACTCGTTATGAACTCATCGACGGGTGAATGAGTTACTCTTACGGTCCGCCAGGCACTTTCAAAGTTTGCCCCAACGAGAAACATATAAACAACATACCTATACATTCACCTACAGCTGTACATAACAAAATAAGTAGTAAAGTAAATTTACAAGTTCCGATCACACATGAATGTAGCAAAATATAGTCAAACATACATTTTTAATTAAATAAAAACAAATTTAAGAACAAATACTTTTTGCTATATTGCAAAAATGTTGTTGTCTATGTACCTACAGGTTATGACAATAATCATTTTTTCATTTTAGATAATTTTGAAGATTTTTTTATTTTTACATTTTTTATTTATTTACTGATTTATAGAATTTTATATTTTCTTACATATTAAGTACTTTATCAGTGGCACAAGAGTGAGTTAATAACGATAAAATGTTTGAAGATGACGAGGACGAGATTTATGAAGCCATTTATGAAAACGGGCACTGGGTGTGGGATACCCAGGATGAAGCATTAAAATTTATAAGGTAGTCATATTTCATTCTATTTAATATAATGAAACATTTATTCTTTAATATTGGATTACATTTTTTGATGACCAGTGCGCTTAAACACCCTTCCTAAAAAACCTAACCATCAAAATGTGAAGCATCTGCGTTCAAGTGCTTTTTGTTAACAACATCCGATGTATAAATATATATCTACATGTGTATATGTACATAAATAATTATTTTAAAACTTCATATAGAAATGTGGTATCGGAATCGGATGTATATGCGCCACTATCAACCACTAAGCTCAAAACCATCGAGTTTAAAGATGACAAAGATCTTTGGGAGCAGGTAAAATACAATTGCACAAATAACATATTATCTAACAATTAAAAATTGCTATATATAATGGAATAATAAAATTACTAAAAGTGAATATTATTCTAGCAAAAATTTCGAAAACGCATGCAGAGAAAAACAACTGATTTCGATGTCGTAACGCTTCAGGTTATTTTAAATGTTACTTATTAAATTTTTGGATAATTCCTACTAAATGACACGTGTAACTTATTCCTTTCTAAAATTGTAATAGTATAATAACAGCTTATTATTTAACTTAAATGATCTTTAGTTATTTATGAAGGAAATACGACCGAAAGCAACATTAAGTTTGGGTAACTTTGATAAAAAATTCATTCCACTCATAGAGGTGTCTCCCACAGGACGTGAAGGATGTGGTGTTATTTACAGCGCCAACTTCAATATTGTCTCCAGCAGTGATAAACATGTTACACCTGCCCACCACAGAGCGGTTTTTACGAGCTTTAATATTGTGCTGCCAGTACTACTTACAGGTATTAACCTCTAGATTCATTCGAACAAGTTGTGTGCGAAATAGATTTTCCCTCCCTTCACTTTTAATGACTAAGACATTTTGTTGGCTTATTTATGTTACTTACACGTGAAGTATAAAACGATTTACTGCTATTATTTAACTACATTGAGTACCTACATATATGTTGTTTATGTGGGACAAGTTTATCGTTTCCAAATAAATCACCCGAGACCAGAGACCCACATATTTTTTTATTTTATAGGTATCAGAAATAATGACTAATCGAACTATAGAGCTGGAAACAAAGCTGCGAACGGAAAATAGCGCGGAAATAGAAGCCAAATACGGAGATGATATGGAAGATCTGAGATTGCTCATCGCTAAGGATTATTATATGATGCTTCTGGGTAAATATTACAACCTAAAAAATTGTATAGCAAATTAAATTTAAAATTTGTCATTGTAAAAATTTAAATCAATTTAATATATTTTGTAGGTGAGGGAGATTTTGCTAAATACCATCACATGGGTACTCAAAAATTACACTCACTATCCAAAAAAGAGGCTGCTTTTTTCGAAACTATATTAAAGATAGCCATTCAAATTGTCTGGATTGCTCTAGGTCGAAAATATTACAATCAAATCGGTATTAACATCATTATTACGTTTAAATCTTCACCATATCTAATAGTTAATATTAAATTAATCAATCATCAGAATTGGAGGTAAATAGAATATTTAAATCTGATATTTACAACTCCGCGGAGCACAAATTAAATACAAACTATCAAGTTAAAATGAATGACAGAGAGCAGTCTGTTTTATTTGGACACTGCCTGCATCTTGGTAAGAAAGTTAACAGCAACTCACCTCTTATAAACGAGGTATACTGCCATCGTGGCATCGACTACCGTTTGTTTGGACTTGGGGCTATAAAATATCCCGGGTATGTTGTACCACTTACTTGTTACTCTTTAATTATAGTTACAAACTCTAAGATGATTATAAGCCGTTATCAAACCTTATGTTGTGCTAGTTTTAAATTTAATAGTTAAAATATCGTGTAGGTATTATTTTACAAAAGTAAATTTAATAAATCGAATATGGACCTTAGTAGAAAACAGGTATTGTTATGACAGTGGCGTGCACACCATAGACGAAAATAAGCACTGCATACCATATAACCACTAAAACTATATTGTTTAATTTTTACTTACATACTTTTTATCATACATTACGAAGTACAAATGTTTCCAGACATTTAAAATGACATTTGATCCACGATTTTCTAAAAGTGCCACATCTATCAATGTGAAAACGAAAGATTTTCGATCGGCCGCTGCCAACTGCTAGCGCCGCTATGCAGCCAGAGCGGTGGTAGGCACAACTACTCAGTGCTAATTTTACATACAAAAATTCTCAAGGACGATCAACAAATCTCGTGTTTTATGAGAAAATGTTTTGCCTGTTGCAAAAACCTATGCATGTGTTGTATTCGAGAAGCACTGCATCCTTTTTATGCTTTAAAATGACGTAGAAAGTCCGTTAATTGTCAAATGAAACGGGACTTTTGGTTTGTCGGTAAACTGTTCATACATTTTTTTCGCCAATTTGTTATTGTTGATTAATGAATATTGTTATTTCTCTTTCTATGCGCAAGTGAAAAAGTTTTAAGTAGCTAATTAGTAAATAGTGAATTAATTTATAAACGAGTTATGGAAAATAATAATTGGTGATGTCTGTTTAACGAAATTAATTACGAGTACATTTCAATTGTCGTTTGAGTTTTGAATTTGTCGTTGTCTTTTTTTTTGTAATGTTTAATACTGTTAGCCCTGCGGCTTCTACAGCGTCACCGGAAGAGTAGGCCGGTGCTGGGGCCGGCCCGTTAGTGTCGTTGTCGTTTGTTGTTATTTGATCTTACAATTAAAATAATTACAAAGGCAAGGTGTGTGACCAGTTGAGAGTGAACTAAAAGAAAGGTAATGTTATTCGTTTTAATAAAAAAGTATTTTGATAGTTTTAATTAGCTAGCAGGTTTTGTACACCCAAATAAGTTATTTTGTTTTCTTTTTTTGTTGTTTTCAAATAATATTAATAAGAATATTTGGATCTCCACTGGATATTCCGATTTAAATAACTTTTATAAAGCGGTGATGAACAAATCATAATCGTTTTAAGGTACTTCCGTCGCTCAGAGGTAGTTGAGAGATTCATAAAATATAAAGATGTTCGTTCTGATCGGACTGCTGTCACTTTAGGCGCGAATATTATCAATGTTTAAATGAAACGAAGATTTTCGGGTTACTTCGCGTATTTTATTATTTTAAAAACTACATACTCCCGACGTTTCAGTTACTTTGCAGCAACCGTGATCACGGCAGACATCTCTTCTGCCCGTTAAAATAATAAATTACGCGTAGTAATCCGAAAATATTAGTTTCATTTAAATGAATAATTGCGAAAGATCTCATTATTATCAATAGTTTAGAGGAGGAAATTATGATGAAAATTGGTGTTCTTTTTCAAACATATTCTGCTTACCCTATCCCAAATCTCTGTGCACGCCACTGACATAGTCAATACTACGACTAACCTTCTTTTAAAATCGCAAGTTTTTACTTTTTTTTAATATTTTTTTTAGTTTTTCTTAATATTTTTATTAAGACTAGGTACATTACATGAGAGGTGAAGACTACATTACACTACTGAATGTGAGATGGGTGAAAATGGACTCTAGTCGAACTTCTCCTTTCAGTCAAATTCCCTAGCACTATTATTCACCTGGAACAATAACTTCATATATTATGGATACATATTTTTGATTAATGTATTCGACCGAATTCAGATTTCGTAAGGACAAAGTACAGGATAAACAAAAACTTACAGATTAAAAAGACGCTTAAGTTTTTTGGAAGGTATACTATCAGAACCAGAGGAAAAGTTTACAGAATATGGCTTTACTCTTGGTATTTTAGGACTCGCTCGTTCGAGGTTTGATATAATGTTGAAAGAAATCAAAGCCCCTGCAGGAGCAGGCAGCGTGTCCTCAGCTAGCATCAGGCATAGTTTATCAAGGTAAATATAATTAAAAAATCTAGCTAGATATTCGATACAAAAAAAATCTCAATTAGAATAAAATTAATTAAAATTAATTAATTTACTTCATACAAAATTAATTATTAAAAACTGTCAAGATTCCGTTTGCATAAAATGATGTTTTTTTTTTAAACGTCACTATTTCATATGAAATATTTTATTTCAAAAGTAATGCAAATTTATATATTGAATTTAATTCAAAGAAACCGAAAAGTATAAGATTTCCGTATATTTTTTTTAAAACCTATCGCCGTTTCACAAATCGCACTTGTCCTTATTCTATTTAAGTATTTGTTACTTTAATCTTGGCCCGTTATAGGACATCAAGAGTAATGTCTCGTAAAAGCACGGCATCCGCTATTCCACAGAAGCTGTATCCAAACATTTATATACCGAGGAAGGACGAAATAAAGTGAGTCATAAATTTAAAATTAATCACATTAATATTTAATTTTTAATAAGGATATTAATAACTTTAGTTTAATACTAATTTATATGAGCGACAGAAAATCGTTTATGAATCTACAATCATTGAGAAGAAAAGGATTCTGTACAGAATTTTCAACCTATTATTAAAAAAAAATATATTGAAACAGTTATTGAAATTAGCTGAGATTTTGAAAGGAGAATTGGTTTTACGTTACAGTGACATCCTTGCCGACTTTTGTAAAGAATCTCTTCCAAAGCTAAAAAGAAATGAAGAACAACGTTTGAAATGGATCCACCGCATCAGTGGAAGAAAAGCTCTTAGGAAAGTTATAAAAAAAGTTCCTTGATCTTTTGAGTTTGACTTACCCTTAGGCATCAAACGAATAAAGGCAAAGAAATATATTGTATAACTGATTGACAAAACATGCATGATATAAAAGTCAGTTTTTAATTAATAAATAAAAAATATTACAATGCCATTTGCAAAACCAATAAATAATGTAATTTGTTGTTACTAAAATTTAACTTGAGCTACTCGACCTTTGCATTAAATATAACACAATACATAATAATAATAATAATAATAAAATGAACGTTTCGTAGAGATAAGACAAATATATATTTGTGATACCAGTGACCAACAGTAATAAGATTGCCCAAACGATAGACAAGAAAATAGTTTTCGTAATAACTGCTGACAGCAGCTGCTATTAGCAGACTTCATACAATATTGATCAGCATTATTATCCTGTCACGATTGTTCCAAATTAAGTATTTAGTAATAGAAAGGATGACAAAATAAGTATATTTGTTAGCTTCCAACTATAATTCACATCACATGTTAACCTTTGTTAGATACATCGGTGAATAAAAGTAATCAAGACTGAAGTATATACGTGTATTAAAAGCACTCGAAAAAACTTAAATTAAAACTACTACAAGTACCGGGAGAAAAATTATAAAAAAAAATTGATATATTAAAAATGGGAGCGAATGGTAAAATATAGAATATATGAACTGATGCGCAAAGTCAATGTAAATCGAAAAAGCCGTCTTAGTGTGGATGTAAAAGTCTCTGTAGTCTGTTCTGCCAACGCCGTCTTTGAGTTTCACTGCAGGGTCGAATAACCTCAGTTTCGTCGGAGAATTGTGAAGGAAAATACGTTCTGAAAAATACATATACTACTCGTGTTCATAGGATACTACGAAAATTCTTAGCAAAATAGTGAAGACTTGTGCTTTATCTGTAAAGAGTATGTGGAATATTTGTACCATAAGATTTGATTCGCGTGTCATTTCATTATTTTCGTTTAATTTTATCAAAAAATTAAATACCGTGTGTTTTTATCTAAAATTTTTTATACTCACAATTCGGATTCCTTCGCTGGAAGTACAATATTTGGATAGAGAGTTGGCATAAACAGCTGACTTTTTCTTGAACTTGCACTAACAGCACTCTTGTTTGAACCATAGCTTTGAGTAGACCTGTATATTTTAAAAAATATTTATTTATTGGTAGTTTGTCTATTTGCACCAGAATCTTAACAAATGATTTCCTTTTCTCTAAAATAAATTAGTTCCAGCTCCGAATTCATGTCAAAAATACATTCATTTTACTCATAACAATCAAGCCTATCTGAACATAATTATTTCATAAATATTTTAGCTAGTAGCAAAAGGGCATCCACATCACAAATTTCAAAGAAACCGAACATATACATACCAACTGGATGTTCAATAAAACCAAACAGTATTTTGAAGTCATAAAAAAAGCCAGCATTTATTACAATCTCAAACACCAGGGCTCTTTACATAATGCCATTAGAATTTCTATCCGTATATTTATCTAATCGAAATGCCGTTACATAAAATAAAATCTCGTTTTACGCTCCAATATCCAAAGATCTAAACGAATCTAATGATCCGTATCTAATTTAATCGGAATACGTACACAGAAGCTCTCGATTTGGAGGTATCGCCACCCGTCGGTATGGGTCGCAGCATTGTATCGAAAACATTTCGAGGCATCCCGATGATACCGAGAACAATACCCAATTCTGACAAATTCTCCTCTGGACCGGCCACAGCTTGTAGCATATACAATATACGAGGATTCAATCTAAAATTTTTAATTTCTTTACAGAAAATCGTTGACATTAACTGTCATTAGAATGGATAAATATGACATGACTCATTAAACTTTTTTGAATGAAGCTAATATTTTCGGATTACACCGCGTATTTTATTAGTTGACTGCTCGTGGACACGGTTGCTGCAAAGTAACCGAAACGTCGGGAGTATGTAGTTTTTAATATAAATATTAGTTTCATTAAAATGAATACTCACGAAAGTCTTATATCTCATTAAGATCTTTTGAAATCAATTTAAAATAATGCATGTGTAAAGTTTGATGCAAATCCAATTAAAATTATACTTTTTCACATAATTTTCAAACCGAATTTCCATTATTACAAATAACATACTGTTGACATTTGATAACACCGAGTCCCATCATACGGTAGTCGATTTCGCGATGGCAGAACACTTCATTCATGAGCGGCGAACGCGTGTTTAGCTTCTTATCTTGACGGACGCACTTCCCCAACAGAACTTGGCGTTCTTCTTTCACCATTTTTGATATATACCCCGTCTTCAGTGTATGCTCCACAGCGTTAAATATCTCCGATTTGAACATTCTATTCACTTCCAATTCTTAAAGATAAAGTTTGTATACAATAACCTATTATCAAGAATGTATTATAGAAAATTCATATTATGTCCAAATAATGTATAGCTGTAAATTTAATATTCAAGTGAATGGGCCAGTTTGAATTGCGTTCGCGTATTATCAAAAACGATTTACGATAATCATAAAACCAGAATAATTTTCAACCATAAAATTATAAACGCTTTTACCTATCTGATTGAAAGCCTTTCGCCCTAAGGCCAGCCACACAATTTGAACGCACATACGTAGCAATGTTTCGAAAAATCTTGCATCTTTATCCGATAGAGATCGTCGTTTTTTTTGTGGGCCCATGTGATGAAACTTTTTAGTATCTCCTCCACCTGAGCATTAACACATATACAAGAATAAAGTCATATTTTACTATAAGACCATCAAGGCAATAACATATTTTTGCATAAAGTTTTAAGTCGACCAGTTTGGTATTGTTTCGTTTAATTTTATAAAAATCTCCTTTATATTATAGGTAAAGATATAATTTTATTACTGTTATTTAATGTTCTTAAATTATCCAAAATATATATATATATATATATATATATATATATATATATATGATATCAGAAAAGTACTCATTGTTTCTTTTAAAAATTATTTAATTTTTAATCTACTTCCGTAGTCTCATCAGTTCTTGTAGTGACCAAGCATTAAATTCAAATTTACTATATTATTATAAGAACAGTATTTCAATTATTAAAATAGTATTTGAGTTCCATACTAAACCAATGAATATGAACTAAAGTCAAATTGGTAACCTACTTCAGATAAATAAAGCAAGAGGAACAAACCAATAAGCATCGTGCTATATTCCTTTGCGACTAGAAGCCTTAAATCGGACAAGTTGTCACGAAATTCGCTTTCGACAATCTCACATTGCGGTGTCCTTACTTTACTCTCCAGTTTTATTATACGTTCTGTCATTTCATTGGCAATCTTAAAAGGTTATATTTAAAATAGAAACTATTTAATGAGCAATCTGCATTGAACAAAAAACACTAAAACAATTATTAATGTAATATTTTATGGGAAGATTAAAATGTTCATTATACAAGGTCCATACAACCTGTAAATAATACTGACAGCAAAGCACTAGCGCCCTTATAAATCTCTCTGTAGTAGGTAGATGCAGCATGTTTATTAACACGGGACTTAAAATATTTACTGGTGCTGTAAACAAAGCTATGTCCTTCACATCCTGGGAATATTTTTTATCTTTGTATATTCAAATTATAAGTAGCACTGTATATTTAAAAGTGTGCTTTGATAACAAAATACCTGTACGGTAATGACGTCTGCTTGTCCAGGTTTTAATTTTCTTTGATAGCGCCGACGAAATCTTATCTATGTAATTAATTTAATATATTTAAATTATTTCACCCTTTCATTCTCATCTACATGTAAAATAAACTATTTTTATTTACCTGTTCGATTAAATCAACGTCATCTCTAAAGTCTATTGTCCCTGTGGGTGCTTTAGTTGGCATTTGAATAATCTCTACCTGTTTCGGTGGCAAATCGCTGTACAGATATTAAATGTTGAAATAGGTATATACTTTTATTAAAATAAAATAAACCTTTTTATTACCTCACGAAAACTAAACCTTCTGTTTCTTCGTCCCAAACCCAATGGCCATCTTCATATAAACCTCCAAAGCCACCCTCATCTTCTTCATCAGCCATACTTATAACTATTTGTAATGTCCAATAATATATCACAAATGCAAGAACCCTATAATCTTTTATCTATACAGAGGGCTATGGACATTTCTCCTTAGAGTAGGTAAATGACATCTGTCTGAAGCTTTTTACAAAAATGGTTGATTGATGAGGAATGAACAAAAAGTTTATATTACTTTTATTTTAAAACAAGACGGAAGTAATTGAATAGTTTTTATATTTCAATTTCGGAACATTATTCATAAACTGATAAAATATCTTGATTTAATTCAACAGTTGTAAATCTCGATTCGAAATTTTTATCGGGCGCATTTATAACTTTGGGAGAATTTATGATGTCACCGGAGTTGCTCTCAACGGCGTTGAATATAAAGTTATGTTAATGCACCAAAGTTGAAACCTTAAAAGTTACCAATATTTTAACTTACTATGATGGACGGATAGTTTTCTATGAACTCTATCATAAAGTAGATACCTCATAATTATCTCTTTGATGTTTTTTTTGATAAATACGATTCGTGCTATTTATTGAAGCATATTATGAAATTATAACATTAAAAGGGAACAGTGTGTCAGATGAGTTGGTTCATTGAATTCTACGGTACAGGCGGTTGCTCACAAGCTGCGACGCGAGGCTTTGATCATGTGCGCTCTGCCATGTGATCATGAACCCCCACCTCGGTACCAAGGCCGTCTATAGATATGTGAAAATATATATATTAAATGAATAGAAAAGAAAACAGTCAGACGTATAAAATAAAAACGATTCATTGAATAACATTAACGATTCTTTGCTATTCGGCCGGCAAGAGTTGCGCATCCTACTAACTATGAACCACAGAGTACAAAGGTACATTTGTGTTTTCACCACACAGGTAATAAAATGCTGAATCACGAAACTGAATGAGCAACTCTTTCCAGACCGTTTCACTTTTATTTTCAAACTTCCAGTCCGCTGACTAGAACGATTGAACCTATTAGTAACGACTTTTTGTATTGGCAATACACATTTACAAAACTGCTAGGCTGTAAAGGGCATATGTACATATATCAAGCAAAGCATATGACATACCACTATTATTATAATAATATATATGTATAGATCATATTCATTATTTTACCTTTCGAAAAAATTGGTTGCCTTTTAAATTTTTCACAACTAGAATTTATATATAGTATTTTCTGTTTTAAAAAATTACATATGAAACTACCAGTACGCAATTGAGAAAAGTCCGTTTTAACATCAGTAGGTATGGTAATTTTATATTTGTATAGGAGTCCATGTTTTGATCCACTGAGACGGGTTGCTGGTATCATAAATATATTTGATCAAAATACGGAACTCATCAGGTATGACTAAGAAAAGACTTAGCTAAATTTAGTGAGGGGGGGGGGTCATAAATGAAACAGAACCATAAAAGCTACGGGGGCACATCGAACCTACGTTTAATCAACCACTACCATCGTCTTTATGCTTCAATGAATATTCATATCATGATCGACGCTCGCTTCTCTTTATTCATTGTAAACACGTGTACGTGTCCTCCCAAGCTTGTCTTGTATTACGTAAATATAGATATTTACGTAGTCTAGAGACTATTAGCTTAATTATGTTTTGATCGTCATCAAAATGATTTCCTACCGTAACTGTTTATAGGGATGTGTGAAAAGTTATTCTGGATTTGACAGAAAAATAATATGAGACAATAAAATCGTAATTTTGTTAAATTTTACAACCGCGGTGATAAATATCGGATCGTAACAGTCAAGACGTGAAAACAGGAATAGCTGCAATAAATTATTATTACCGTTCTCATTGAAACCACAATGTTTGTAAGCCTTAACGTCAAACCGTTTTATTCATATGTAAATTATTAGCAACAAAGACTTTCAACTTAAGTTCGCAAATATGACATATAACTTAAACTGCATTCAAATTAACGATTTAAGGTTAATTCAATAAAATTATATTCTTTTTTTAAAAAAATTATATTTCGTTTTACAAATTCGCTTAAAAAACTAAATAACATAATAAATTACTTATCCTTCTGCAAAGTAAATCTAGACATCGTGTTGGTAGGGAACGTGGGTATTTTATTTGTACTAAATGTAAGAAAATAGGTATAGTAGGATATCCAAAATAGAAAAACTCCTACAGCGCAATAAACAGATGTTATCATGAGAGGTAGGAAGGGCAGTGTTTTGTCCAAACCTAAGGCGCTATGAACAACATTTTCGTAAATAAAAATAATTATTAAACCATTTAAATGCATGGAGAGACATTTCTCCGGTCCCGACAACGTTTGGAAACCGCTACTTTTATTTGATTTTGTTTTAGGAACTTCGTAAATTAACGGGAGATGATGAAAGGCGAGGGCTGAATGTGTAAATAACATAAACACTTTAATTGGTAACAAATTTTTATGGAAGAGGAGAGGGAATAGCGAATAGTGACCTAACGTCGATAGATATAAGTACGCTTTTGCATCAGCACGGCCGAGAACGGAAAGGAATCTGTAACAATAAATAAAATAATTAAACAATCAATTAAAATTTAAAAAAAAAATGTAAACATCGGGAGTGCTGTGGAGTTCCGTAATTGTTTAGAAATAGTCGGATATTTGAATAAAAAATGCAACGGTAACTGAATCTGTGATAACATAATGATAGTCTGTCTACTATATAATGCCCCCATCCCTTGCTATAGTATAAGTTTACACCGTCACAATTCGTAAAGAATGTTTGTACTATCATATGTGAAGTATGTAGTTATGTGTGTTTGTATGTATATAGTGTGACTATGCAGACATATTGCCCCACCATTTGCAGCTTACAATAACTCACGCTTGATACAATTACCTATATTGAATCATTGTTATAGTATCATATATATATATATACATATATATATATAGTATCATATATATGTATACTTTTTTATTTTCATGCCGATTAGATAACAGAGCAAAAATAACACTATTATTCTTAGTTTTAAAATCAATATACCTTCTGAGAAATATCATTTATTATAAGAAGTATTGAAATGTTACCAGTATTTGGTAACATTATATCTAACTTACGTAAGAGGAATGATTATCATCAGTATAGCCTTCTCATGGACGTGCCAACCAAACATAAAGGAACATGTAGCACAGATTGTAAGACACCTGAAACAATTGAAATTTAATTTACCATCAAAATTAGTAAATAAACTAACTTTAAGAGACCTCTATAATAATTATTTATTTATCATGAATTTAACAAATTTAAAATGGTTTTGTTAACATAGACTAACAAAATACATATGTAACAATATCTATTAATGTTTCCAATTAAGTTGGCAACATTTCTATGGCCATCAGTCGCATGGGTGACCACATTACTGTGTTCAAACATTATTGTTCTGGCAACTATCCCATTGATGTAACATAACATTCATAATATACATACTTATAGTTTTTACTATGAATATATTAAATTACACACCTAACAAAGCTCATAGATCTGTATCTCTTATCAGCTCCGAAATGCCATAACTTTACCAAAGCTGGTAGCATAGACAATACAGTTAGAATAAATGTAATTGTCGGTGTAATTGTTGGAAGTATGGCATGGTTGTACTCCTTCACTAAACCTCCAGTCATTGAAGCTTCCGGTGACGTAAACTCTATTCCTAATTTTAGACCTAAAAAAAATATATTTTTTATCATATTATAATTTTATTTGTGAATACAACTAAAGTCATACCTACATAGCTGCTGCAAAACTTTGTCTGCAAAGTTATATAAAGCCCAAAAATTTGGTGCCCAATATGCATGACATAATCCTCGTTTGAATGGAAATAATCTAGAAATGAGCTGAAAGAAAATATCTGTGTTAATATTGAGAAATATTGTTTGAGTTGAGTTTGAAATTGCTAAACTCCAAATTAATGCATATTAAATATATAGATTTAACTATAAAAAAGATAAAATTTGTATCCTACCTGTGGTATTTGGTCAATGAATGGCCCAAAAGATAAAGAAAACACAGATAACACAGCCAAACCAAGCTTAATAAGATTACCAAATGAGAATGTTGACCAGGGAGTGGGTACACCATCGGTTGAGGATATTGTGAAGCAGTACACTCTTAGCAAATACACCACATACACTGGTGCAATATATAGGAATATATGTTTGAAGTTCAAAAGTATGGCAAACCAAAGAGCCGAGGTTATAAAGTTACACTGTAAAAATAATATCACTGTGATATTTATCTATACTGTTGCTTTATTACACACATTTAATATGCACATACTTACCCTTATCATACTTCCGATTGATAAAAGTAAAATTCCAAATAAGAAACCATTATATTGAAAGTGTATATGATCAACCATTAAAAGGCCAGGATTAGTTATTAGAAGTATGTATACAAGAAGGTTACCATTTGAAATCGTACTTGAACAACTAAAAATTAACACATTTAAAAATATGTATATAACAGATTTAGCTTCTACAATATCATAAAATATGCCAACTTTTTTCAGTACATACCGCTTTGCAGCATAAATGAATACACAGTCCAAGGCGATCACAGACAATCTTTGAAACATGACTGTCATATCAGATTTGTAATTGATATTTTCTACTTTTAGCATCTCTGGATCAAAATATTTGGCTATATGAGACAGAAAATATTCTAACCAAGCAAAAAATGGAGGATAATCTAGGGTCCATTCTGAGGTGGTATCGTAATACCACTTATCATACGATAAATTGTGTGTTACTGCTAGCCAGTTTCTATGAACTTCAAAATCCGTGGAATGACTAAAACATTAAAAATGAAATAAACTCATGACCTAACTATATATCTTTACTTTATTATAAATACAAACTCACTATAAGGGCATAAAAAAGAACTTTATCGCGGTTACAATAAATGCAATTTCAATAAACATTTTCAAAAAAATATTTATAACAGCTAAGTAAATAATAATTGGATATTAATATATATTGTTCTAAGAATCATATTACTTTTCTTTTAATAGTAACTGTATGGATTTTCAATCAAAAATTAAAATGCCGACACACAAATCAGCTATGATTAAGTCAACAGGCTTAAAAATGTCAACTGTCAAAGAGAAAAAGACAGAAAATAGAATACACATACTAATGTTATATTAATTACTAAAATCGAAAACTTATGCTATTGATAAACCTTTATGTCTACTATTATACGTTATTTAAATCACACTTTAAACAACCATTATTTATTTATCACTAATATAATATATATTATATTTTTTTTAGCCCCCCCCCCCACTGTTTTGAACGAATGTGTGACATCCCTTTTTGAAATAATTTGTTTGTTTGTTTGTTTAAAATATGGCCTTCATCCGTGCAAACACGTGCAAAGTTTATTCTGCCAATGTCGTGTAGAATGGAGAAGACACGATCCGGGATTAACTTTTGAATAAAATAAAATTTTACAGCCTAGACTGAAGTCACAATTAGGAACTTCGTGTGAGTGGAAATTATCCATCGAGAGAAAGATTTATGGGAGAAGAACCAAGGTCGAGTCGGTATATTAAGTTGGATATTTCCGTAAATTTTTCCTTTAGAATTTGAAGAAGCCCATGATTCATGCCAGGATAAATTTTGATAGCTTTTATCCAAAAAACATAGGTCTTTTTTTTGGGACTTTACTATAGGAAGTTAAACCATTCACAATGACTGAGATAACTAAAAGGTCCGCTGTCTCATTGCCATGGATACTAGAGTAACTGGGAATCCGTGCCAAAGCAACAAACAAACTCATTTGATAACTTAAATACAAAGCCTCCCGAATCATTAAACTGATGGTAGACCTATACTTAAATTTTAAAAAGTTTTGTTTTGACTGTTTCAAGACAGCTTAGGGAGTCGGTCAGAATGATAATTTGTTTTAAGCTGTGGGACTTCACATACAGAATAGGTTAAAGAAAAGCAATAGCTTCACCGGAAAATACTGAGAATTGAGATGGGCATTTAAATTGTAAGATAACTCTAAATTTTGGGAGCCAGCATGCCGCACCTAAGCATCCTTCCGGGGATGTCTTAGAGGCATCTGTGTAAATAAGAATATGGTTAGGCCAGTTTTGTGAACATATGGAAGAGAATTTATCTTTAATGACAGAGGACCCTTTCATAAAACCGAGATCTGTGAAGTCGAAAGGATTAAATATGAGGCACTTATACGGGAATAAATATAAGGGATTAAGAATAGAACCAGGAAGGGAAGATATACAAATTTAAGGTAACTATCTAATAATAGGGGGTTGTGAAGCTGGGAAAGAAGGAGCAGTCTATTAAGAAGGGGATGAGAAGATAATTGCAGCATTCTACAGATAAATTTATGGCAGAGGAACTGGCGACGAATATTAAGGGGGGCGTCAACACATTCAACCTGCAATGCCGTCGAATGAGACGATTTCATTGCCTCTGTGATAATTCTTAGGCACTTCAATTGTCACCATCATCATCATCAGCCTATCAGAGCCCACTGCTGAGTAAAGGCCTCTTCTAACATGAAGAAGGTTACAGCATTAATCACCACGCTGGCTTAAGGCGGGTTGGCGATTTCAATCTTATAATTAGAAATTATAAGACCAGGTTTCCTCACGATGTTTTTTTTTACCGACTGTCAGTTGTGTCTAAATATTCTTAGAAAGTACAAATACTCAGAAGAGGTCACATTGGTACTTGCCAGGTTTCGAACCCGCGCCCTCACGTATTAGAGGCGGGCCTTTAACCTCCAGGCCACCACAACGTTTATTGTTGGTTGACGTGACTTCAATTGTTATTTGTCAAAATTTTTGGAAGCTGCTTTATAAAGAGGGTCCAACAAAAACAAGCCAAGCCATAATCCATGACGCGACGAACTATGGCGTTATATAAATTTTTTTGACAGTAAGGGTGAGAACCCCACAACACAGCGAAAGACATTTGATCCTTTTAACATTTTTTTTGTCACATACTCAATATGCGGAACACCAGATAATTTTTGATCAAGAACTAGACCCAAAAATTTGACCTGAGACTAAACTTGATAAGTTGATCTTCACAAGGTATGGAGAGAAAAGGATTGAAACGTTTTTTAGTGAAGACAATAGTTTGACATTTGGAAATCGCCAAAGATAAGCAATGATTGGAGAGCCATTAGTTTAGATAATGAAGAGCTGTAAAGATCCTGTGAGAAATATCCTCGACAGAGGGGGAGCTGTGGTAGATAACGATATCATCAGCGTACTGGAGGACATTACAAAAACTATTGATTGATAATTCAAGGTCATGGGAATAAATACTAAATAAGATTGTACTAAGAACTGAAACTTGAGAGAGACCTTTCCAAACAAGTCTGGGGGAAAGAGTAGTACACTATTGATCTATAAGAAAAAAGATTGCAAATGAAATGTGTCATCCTCGACACATTGTCGTAACGTGTAGAGGTAACGTCTAGGAATACAGCCACAAGGTATTTGTTTTTTAGAGAAGGCCAGACGAATGTCCGCAATCAAAGTGCTGATATTACCGGTAGTACTCAAACCTTTTCTAAAACCGAATTGTGTAAAACTAAGGTTTTTGCTACTCTTCACTATCCAGTCCAGACGATTTTTAAGAAGGCGCTCAAGAACTTTTGAGAGGAAAGAAGCCAAAGCTATAGAACGATAGGAGATGGGATCCAATAAGTTTTTGTCAGGTTTTAGAATAGGAACTGTAATATGGGATTTCCATGAAGGAGGGATGTTGCCAGATAGAAAAATGAGATTAATCAGCTTAAGAAAGTACATTTTGGATTTAATATAAAGGTTTGTTAAAAAAGAATAGATCACCCCATCTTCACCAGGAGTTGAATCTTTGAGGCCATTGAGTGCGCAATGAAGGTCAGAGATAGAGAAAGGAGAGTCCATTTTATCTGGAGATATAGTCAAAGGAGATACCGGGAAAAGATTACTATGAGGAACAGAAGGGGGGGGAGGCAAGCTTGTGCTCAAAATGCTCCAGCCATTCGGCACTAAAGCATCTATTATTATCATCAAAGGATCTACGGAATCTCATAAGGCTTTTCCATACGAGGGAAGGAGACGAGCGGAGATTAAGGGACTCACAAAACTTGAACCAACACTGTTTCTTTTTCTTTGAAAAAATTCTCCTAATTATTAATTTTTTTAATTAATTTTTTTGATTAAATGAAAGCATTAATTTTTTTGTAAATAATAAAATTCTGTGTGGACATAACCCTTTTATACGTCTCTTCAACTTGGTCTCTTTCGAAAATAGCATCAGTACATTCCCTGTCCCACCACGGTGGTGAAGGCAGGCGTGAACTATGATACACTTTTTTTGGAATGTGGGACATCGTAGAAGACAAAACACTATCGAGGAACAGATTATAATAGGAAAAAACTTCCTTACTATCAGTCAATTCAAGAAGACTATCAATTAGGTTATCAACCGAATCAGCGTATTCAGGCCAGTTTGCAGCCGAAAGTTTGAATTTGAAAAGGGGGATGGGCTTATATATCGGAACAGGTTAATTGGCAATGCCCATCAAGATTGGGAACTGATCACTACCATATGAACTAGATAGTATATTCCAGGAGATTTGGGAAGCAAGAGAGGGAGAGCAGATAGAAAGATCAACAACTGATTTGGGATTTTGATTAGGATAAATTCTACGTGTTGGAGAACCATCATTTAGAATACAGTGGTTAGCATCATCAACATGGTCCATGAAATGCGGACCAAAAATATCATTGTAGTAACATCCCCACATAATGTGACGAATTTTAAAAACTCCCATAATCAGAACAGGACTGGGAAGTGGAGTAAATATTGAAGAGTTTTTGAAAAAAGAGAGGTGTTCGGATGGGGAATGTATATAGAAACAATGGACATATCTAGAGCTCTTACAGCTATAACATTGAACTCTTGACTATGGGGAGGAAGGGTAATAGGAAGATATGGTAGTGAGTGACGAATAAGAATGGCATAGCCAGCATACCCTCCATGCATTCTGTCATCCCGTAAACAGGAATATCCTGGGACCCGAAACCGAGAGCCAGGGCTCAACCCTGTCTCTGAGATAACAGCAATGGTAGGTTTGTAAGAAGAGAAAAGGGAGAGCAGTTCAACTTTTTTGTGATGAATGCTTTTTCAGTTCCATTGAAGAAGTTGAGTTAGCATTATTAATGAAATTAAATAGTGTGGTAAGATTGTGTGCAACGTTGGACGGTAAAGGGGAATTACTAGATGTAATCAAGGACAGACTAACAGAGGAGAGTTGGAGTAATAAAGATTCAGATGGAGACAATTTTTTTTAATCTCCATTATTAAGAGCTACACCATTTCCAGAAGGAGTAGGAATGTTACCAATAACAGCCTGGTGGGCCAGTTTGTCATATCCTATTGGAGATAAAGCATGAGAACGAGGAGCTCTGAAAGTAGTTTTGCGATATGATTTGGATGAAGAAGGGGAAACAGGGGAAATGCTATTATCAGAGGAAGATAAAAAAGGAGGGGAAGACAATGTCTAAAGAGCAAAAAGGGATGAGACAAAACAGGGTGAAAATATTTTCTTGAGACATAACAACCTTCATTGGCAAAATGCACACCATTGCAATGTAAGATTTTTGCATTCTCAATATTAACATTGCAACTTTCACCTGAGTGGCCTCTAGAACACTTAAAACATCTAGGCTTAGACTGACATTTATTTTTAATATGGCTAAATCTGCAACAGTTGAGGCACTGAATGGTAGGGAATTTGTATGTCTCAACCGGAAGGCATACTGAGAACGGAAATATTTATATTATATTTATAGGGAGCATCTGCCCTTTAAATGTCAAAACTACTAACTGAGTGGGAATTCAAGTGGAAACACCCTTCAAAGACACCTGTTTGCGATTCAGCCTTTTCGCTTTCAGGACAATACCACAACCATCTGGGAGTGGATTCAGTGACTCAAATTCGTCCATTGACAGGTCTACAGGGACACCCCTGACTAGACCCATTCGTGTAACGTTATATGTAGGTATATAGGCCTTATATTTACGTAAATCTTAGGTAAGAAAAACTTAGTTGCTTGAGCCGATGAAACTTGTACCGAAATTCTGTTGCGGTCAGCACTTTTAACGCCATCTTTTACAATACCATTGATTTTGTGATTGTATAAAAATTTACCAAAGGTAATGGGTTTAATAGAGATGGGGGATACAGGGTCTTAAATTTCCCGTGAGACATGTACAATGTAAGGGCCCTTATCAGTGTCATTCTAAGAAGAATAACCATTAAGAAGAGAAGGATGAATAAACAATGACTGGATTGACGGAGAGGATAGGGAAGGATTAATGACCGTTTTTTAGGTCCAGTTAAAGGAGTTAAAGAATCCTCATCACCATGACGCTTGCGTGATACGTTTTGAGTTTCCAGGTTGGTATAAGAGGATAATTGTAAATTAATATTCTTAAGATCACTGGGATCAGGAGGTAACGGGGGAGGGTCACCATCCGTTTTATACACTGTAGATATACAAATTTACAAATACAAAACAGATAAGTACTTACAAAAAGGATGCAATAGGTTAGTAAAACAACCAACCACTATAACTACCTGATAATGATACACACAAACTAAAACTAAACACTATTCTGACTTAAGGCAACACGCGAAAATAGAGAAAAATGGTGAATTAACAACACCAACGTTCCCTCAAACCTTTTTTTTTTTTTTTTTTTTGTTGACGGGGGGAAATCTTCGTAAGACTTCCGGCCGCGTGGGGGACGCGACCGGGGCATGTGGGATTCTTACCCACTAAAACCCCCCGATGTCCTCTCCTGCGCTATCGCGGGGGACGTGGGAACTGTTTAACTACCACGACCCCGCAGCGCTTGCCTCTCCCGGCTTCGTCCGGGCTTGGCTCTGCCCAGTGCGGCGGCTTGGTGACATGCCGCCGCTTGCCACTCCGAGAGCTCTCCGGACATTGGGGAGCTTGCTTCTCGGGCCCTCTTGATGTGAGCGGCGATCCCCGATCGCCGCCCACGGGCTAGGCGTCCAATTCCATGGCAGGCGGGGCGGGAACCGCTCCTCCTCCGCCATTGGCCTTGGGCTTTTTAGTCCGGGCCTTCCTTGGCGCCCTTCTCGATTCGGCTGTCGTGCCGGGGAGAGACGGCCTTGCAACGCAGCCGCTTGCCCCCAGCACGTGTGCCCTCTCTGTTTTGCCGGCAGCCTCGCACACGAAGCAGTTTGGCGCTGCCTCGCACTCAGCCGCCTTGTGACCCGAAGTCCCGCACCGGAAACATCTCCGGCTACGGTCCTCCGGGTGCTGGCACTTCGCCGCCACGTGGCCGGTGTCAAAACAGCGGAAGCAGCGCCTAGGCCTCGCGGCCAGCAGCACCACCCTCGCCGACACCCAGCCGACCATCAGCCGCCCGGAGCTGGTGAGCTTCTTGGCGGCTGCGACCGGGACGCGCATCCATACGGACGCATCGCCCCGTGGCCCGACCACCAGTTTACCCGCCCGAATGTCCCCGACCGAGCACCCTCCTTCCTTTGCGACCGCTTGGATGACGTCGGCGGTCGCTACGGATTCGTCCAGCCCGGCGATGCGGATCTCCGCACTCCGAACCGGGCGGGCGACTTTCACTACGTCTGAGGGCAGGACGGACCTCAGCCGCTCAGCGAAGGCGTCCGCCTTTTCCTGCGCTCCCTCACCGTCGATGGTGAGGACGCGCGCACCAGTTTCGGCTAATCGGAAACCGAGCCTGGGGATGCCGAGTTCCCCCAGGTCGATCGCCGCCTTAGCCTGCGTCAGCAAGCCGACGTATGTCACCCCCTTCTCCGCGGCGTCCGCTGCTAAGGTGAGCGTGACTGCCGCGGTGGTCGGTGAACGGAGCTTCACCTTCCTCTTCCTCTTTTTCTTCTTCTTCTTCGGGGTGGCTTTAGCTGGAGTAGCCACCCCCTTCTTCTTCTTGTCCGCCGCCTTTTGTGGCCCAACTGTAGTGTGAAGGCCCTCGGCGGAAGAGGCACTTTCAGTAGCCCCTTCTTTCCTCTGCGCCGCCTCTTGAGCGGCCATAGATGGCCGCTTCGATTTTCGCCTCTTGTCGGCTAGCGCAGGCGGTGTCGTTGTGACGGCAGCGGAGCTCGGTATGTCCGCCGCCACATCTGCGTAGGTCGGGCGAGCTGTTGCCTTTTGGGGCTTTGAGCTCTTCCTCTTCGACTTCGATCCCTCAACTGGCGACGAATCGATCCTCTCCGCCGCCAGGGGTAAGCGCAGTCGAGGCACCGGCAGAAGGCGGTCCTCGAGCCCGGCCAGTCGTGCATTCAGAACAGTTCCGAAAGACTCAAGACTACTCCGCGACACCTCCTCTACGAGCTGGCGCATGTCTTTCTCGCCCGGGCGATAGGCCTGTCGGCGCAACTCCTCCATCTCTCGGCGCAGTTCCGCCACCTGTGCGAGGAGTCGCGCATTTTGGGCCTCCAGCCTCGCCATCTCTTCCGACATGGTGCGCCCTCTCATCTCCGAGACGGCCACCCTTATGTTGGCTACCGCCTCTTTTAGGCATCGCGTGAAGGTCCCCTTGAGGTTTTTCGACCTCGTGGCGACCAAGACTATGGCCTCCAACGAGGCCTCTACACCATCTGTCAGAGCAGCGGAGGTCTGGTCTGACGCGTCCTCTTTTCTTATAGGAGCAGGGACGGGGCTTGCGCTCTTTGATTGGCGCCTCTCCTGAGCCCGTCTCACGATCTCAGCCACGTCCTTCTCAGCCTGGAGTCGTAAGGCCTCCTCTTTCGCCTTCTTGTATTCGGCCTGGGCCTTTGCTAGGCCGATGTACTGGCCGGGCATTGGCGGCCGGCTGCGTCCCTTCTTAGGAGTGGGTGCCGCCCCCTTGCTGAGGGCGGGCACCCCGTCGTCATCTGGTTTCCTCTTGCGAGGTTTCTCCGTTCCGGTGTTGGACTCCCCGGACTCCAGTGACATAACACTGTAGACCGAGGAGTCGGAGAGGTCATCATCGCTGTCTCTCTCCCTGTCAAATCCGGTTGGTAGCCGCGTGAGCAGTACGCGTGGTATGCGTGTCGCAGCCCCAAGCCTCACCTCGCGTTCGAGTTGAACGCTAGCGAGGTCCTCCTCATCAGTTTGTAAGTCCGGTCTCGACGCGGTAAGGTGCACCGAGCCCGGCCTACTCGTCAAAGCCGAATCGTTATGCAGATCAGAATCCGTTAAAACATTGCCAAGTTCGTAGGTTTCCGTAACCTCTCCTCCCATCGCACTGTTGGCACCCCCCGTATACGCAGGCCGATCCCCCGCCGAAGCGGGAGTGTGGGATTCCCCAGCATTAATGCCGGGACCCACCCGGGGACTATTTTTGACAATACGACTTTCCATTTTGTTTTGACCCTTTGAGGTAGGGCCAGACCTGGTGCCCTTGGGACGAGCCGCCTGCTCTCCATGCATCCCAAGGCCGGGCACCAGAACCAAAGATTAGGGGCCGTATAAGCCCATCCATCACCATTCATCCATCACACATTCACAAGCCTTTCATTCTATGGGCTGTTCCCCCAGCCCGGACCAAGACCCCAAAACGAGGTCAAGATCCCCCTCCCCGTGACTGACTGCACCGGAAAAGCCGGTGGGCGATGGGGTCGTCACGTCCCGACGCCGAACGTTCCCTCAAACCTGTGTCAACCAAAACTCCCGAAATAATTTGTTTATACCTAATATATTATCTCTTATTTTAAATAGAATGAACAATAATAATATTTGTTATCAGGAACCATTTTAACATTTTAGTTCTTTACTAAATCTGCGGTTTGGTGTAAAAGACTAATCCCTTGTTAGGGCTCAATCCCATAATTTTGTAAAATTACCGAAATTGTATCTACTTTAGCTACTCTGACTTGTATTTGAAACAAATATCATAATTTATCTCCAGATCTTATTATTTTTATAAAATATACCTCTTACATTATCAATCAACCTATATTTTATCAAATTTTATTAGATAACAACGAAAAAGGTCAACTTCATTTAGCCAACCGTTGATAAATGTTGCAAAGATTAATGTTCTGCATGTAATTTATAAAGACAATTTAGAAACATAATGCAAATTTTTTGCTAATAATTTATGTAGGTAGTTTCCCAACGAAAGATTTAATGAATTCAATCTTATTTTGTCTTTTATCTGAGTTTATGTTTTTTACCGAAAAATATTTACCTAAATGAGATGTTAATTTGTGGTATTCATCCGGAGAAATAGGTATTAATTTTACTTGTTGTCACTTTACCTAAAGGTGTCATTTGTCATATGTCAAATATCAATTACAATTCTACAACGGGCTGTTTAGATATGATACATATTTATTTTTCGTTTTTGTAACCGGAAAACATTATTGATATTATTTTTGTGATCACTATAAAGTAATGCATGGATCAAGGATCGTTAAATGATTTTAAAGTGGTTCCGGATAACTTAATCTTTGTAAACAGTGTCAGCCTGGCATAATCAATTTAATAAAATTGATTATAGTACAATATATTGAAGATACAGAGAAATTTGGAGTTTCGGTTTACATTAATAGTGTATATAATAATAGTCATTTTACAATGGCTATCCTACACAGAGCCTTGTTTACATGGTTTATCTTTTTAGTATTTTTAATTCTTCTATGCCTAAGATTAGAATCTAGAACGCACTGGAATTGGTTTATAGTATTTATACCCATGTGGGTGTATGATAGTATATTACTGATATATGTATTATTTCATATGGTGTCACACTGTCGAAATGGAATTGAGAGGTTCAGAAGTACTATCAACAAAAATGTGTGGTATATAGCAGCCATAGGACTTAAGATGGCTGCTCAAATAATAATTTGTATAAAATTAGAGTTTACTAGTGGTTACCTACCGATATATGTTGTAATGACCCCTATATGGATGTTGCTACCAGTTCTCTGTGTAGAAGTGTTTATGCATCTAATTAAACATTCAAGTAGGAGTAGTAGGTACTAAAACATTTTGAATAGAAGCCATTTTATCTAATATTAAAATTAAGTATTTTAAAGTACACATGTGACGGGGATATATTTAAACTTGGCACAATTCCATTGACATTGTCAGTACATTTGCATAGTATTGCTGAAAGGAATAGCATCATAGGTGATATAATTATTGCAATAGTCAAGGGCAGTGGAATTTGTGCTAGAAAATGCCATCTATAATTGAAAATGTTGGTGATATCAGAAGCAGTGTGGTCACAGAAGTACCCGCTGGGACAACAGTGGTCCTGAATTGTGACAGCAATGACTATAACCATAATTTTATGTTCTGGCTATTTGACAAGAACAAAGTTATTGGACCAGGGAATGATTATGACGAGAGAAAATATAAATATGAAGTTTTATCAGGAAAATTGCATATTGATGTGAGTATTGTGATTATTTGAATGTGTTAAAGCTTAAATAATTAATGACCATTTCGGAGACATTCGGTGTCTGTTTTGGTTTCTATATTTGTGCCAGAAGTACCACATTCACATTTATTACTTGTCATACTTTCACTTATTAATGAAAATTCTTAGTAAGTTGAAACATAGCTGGAGCTTCTCCTACAGTACCCTGAGATGACTGTGAACTTCCTATTACGTAGGTCATAGACCAACTGCTTATTTTTTAATTCATTAAATACATACTTTCCATACATCCTATAATTCAAGAAATCTCTTTCTCTCCATTAATTATCTATATGTAACAATAATTCACCACAAGATGGTTTAACAGAAATTTTTATGCAATTTTGTTTTATAATGTGTAAGTATGTATATGTTTTCCAGAGTGTGTCACCTACCGAGTCTGGATATTACAAATGTGTGTCTAAAAACCTAGATGGCTCTGGCATCACAGTGGGAGAAGTCGAAATGATAGTCAAGGGTTCTTCTTTCACTACAATGGATGCTATAAAGTTGACGGCCATAATTATGTCTATTCTCGTATTAATTGTATGCGCAGTTATTTACAGCAGACTAAGGAAGGAATGGAACAAGTATGATGGACGCACCGTTGTACCAGGTAGTGCAGTTTGCAATTAATATATTATATATATACATACATATACATATATATCCAATAATATATGTATATATCCTATATAAGTTTTCAAATAATATGTTTTTAACAGTGGAAGAAGATGAGGAGGAAGGTGATGAAATTTATAACAAAACTACAACAGCTATAAGTCAACCAGTCCCTGGACCAAGCAGGAACCCATCATCAGAACATCTCTTATATGGTATTGATAATCAAGGTTTAGATACAGATTTTAATTCAGTCTTTGAAAACATTCAAATAAAATCACCAAGTGCTAGCCTAATTTAGTAAAGCAACAGTAATGAAATGCTGGCATTCAATTATTTATTTATGAAAAGCTTTTGAGTTTAAATATTATAATATAGATAAGTGTAGTTAAATAATGTAGGTGTAGTTGTAAGTAGTACTGTCTTGTATTCTAGACAATTAAAATAACTTCTAACAAATGTGTTATTAGAATATAATGGTCAGATTTATAAAATATTTAGAGCTTTTGTACTTAAGTATATGTGAAATAAAATATTTTTTTGTAATAACAGTTTATTTATGACTAAAATATAATGTCTTCCTGATGTTCAGTGCTTCTGTTGACACTATCATGAGTTGTGTGGGACAATGAAGTTGTATCGAGAGTTTCATCTTCCTCCTCTTCCCCGTCTATTTCCATTTCAAAAACTCTCACTTTCCTATGACTTTTTGATAAAACAACAGCAACTTTTCTATTACCCGAAACTGCTATGCGAAAACCATCCATCTTTTCTAGAACCTTGAAGACTCCAGATTCAATGAGTGGAGATAAATTCACTTTCAGTATTTTTTCATTGAAAACCAATGATTTCGTTTTTATATTGAATTCACTGGAATTTTCTATGATTATTTTAATTGGCACTTGTATAAATATTGAGCTATCGTTTATGCTTGGATGTTTAACTAGAACTGATAAATATTCAGAAGAATAAAATTGCAAATCTAAAATCTGTAACTTTTTGTCTTGCACATAATCACTGTCATTAAGTAGACATGAAGTGAAGAAGAATTTACTGGCGATAGAACTGCAAACTTTCTCTTTTATACTAACAGCCATAAAACATATTGCTTCGGTAGAATTTTCTGTATCAATAAATGCTGTTAAAAACCTTTCCTCGCTGGAATCAAACATTTGGGACACTTTAAACTGTTCGCTAGACACATTATTTGGATTATCAAAGCATTTGAGATTATATAGAATAGAAAAATATTTCCCAACATCCTTGTCTTTGACATTAAATATTTTTCTTACAGCATTTTTTAAATAATGTTGTTGTTGTACAAGTGAGAACTTCTTAAAATCCATCATAGGAAATATTGTGTCATTATCTTTGAGCAGACATGAATTTTCTCTAAGGAATTTATGCCAAGGATTGTCTTCATCATCTGGGAGAATAGTTAAGTCTTGATCCAATAAGTACTGGCCTAGCCTTTCTAAGTTAAATTTAACAGGTTTCTCTGACGAATGTTCACTTCCCTCTACTTGTACATTATCAAAGTTATAGAGGAATTCTGCTATATGTGTGAGTTCTTGTTGAGTTATTTTGACAATTTCGCTTGAAGTTTGTTCGTCCAGCAACCGCACAATAACCACAAAGAGCCATCTGAAGAAAGCTTTATAATTACGCATTGATACATCAATAACTTGCTGCAATTCTAAGCATTTATTTAAAAATGCACAAGACGCCTTTATTGCCTCTGTAACCATTTTTTCCTCCAGACCCAGGACCTTAAAGAAATTTATATGATTTTTAACACATGAAAGTTATAAAATATGATTCAATGTACAAGTTATTAATCTACCTTGTATCTGTCTGGTACTCTTGTCAAACCTCTTAACTCTGATAGATGGTATGTTAAACTCTGTCCAACAATATTTAACTGTTTTAGAACTAGTTTTTGTATAGTAGAATAACTTAATTCTACGGAATTCCCGAATTTTTTAAGCCCTTTGGCAGTTAGCTCTTGAAGCAAAAATAATTCCAATTCATCTGAAGGTACACCTGTAATTATAAAATAATATTAAAAACCAAGGTATACAATAAACCATAATAATATAGGGAAGTTAATATTAGTTTTGTCTAAAAATTGTGTGGTCTAACTTTGGTCGACTTAACCATATGTTGGTAAAATTAGTGTTGAACAATTCTGGGACGAATTTTTATTTAAAATTAACACAAATAACTTACCTAACATAAGCAATTCCAGTAAATCCGCTGATACCCCACCTTCAGGAACAGATGAAGCATAATAGGCCATTTTAGTGTCCATCTCTAACAAAATGTGCTCCCAAGCTTCCGTTATAGAAACCATAGTTTGGTCCAGATGTGACAATAGCTCCACAATCTGGCCATGCCTAGTTGCTACTACAAACATTTCTTCAGCAAAACCAGACAAAACGCTTGTATTCACAACAGATAAATAAATGTTATTAGATGTTTTCTCCAAATATAAAACTTGCATAACACTAAAATCATCTGATAATTTTATATCCAGTATCTTGTATTCACCACATTCGTCTTTTGTGATTTGAGATAAGTGTATAATTCCATATGGATATCTTCCAAAAACACTTAAATATATGCTACCACTACCAAATGCTATCATAAGCATGCTCAACTGTGTGTTGTCTACAGACTCTTTTAGACTTTTTGTTGTGTCTTCTGGAACTTGACTTTTATAACTTGTACTTGGTGATGGGGCTTTCAGTAAAAATATTGAAGCATCATCCTTAAACATTTAAGTTACTAAATAGACAAAACAAAACCATACCATAAATATTAATCAAGATATACTTACATATAAATTGTACTCTAAAGCACTCTCCAGAGTTCCACTTTTTACTGTCCATGAAATACAAGGGATCCCATAATCGTTGGATGAATACAATTCTTCCGTCATCTCACAAGCAAAGTCATATTTGTCTATAATCTCCTTGTCTTCAATATCCACTATGCACACAGTACCTGAACTATATCCAATAGCCAATGCCTGAAATACATGTATATATTATAATTTAAACACTTGTCAATAAGAAAAATTAAAAATCTTGAGTAGTAAAACAATACATAGGAAAGTTGCTATAATTAGTAATTCTACAATTGTACCTTGCCATCAGGCCTCCAAGCCATTGCTTGTACTGTTACACCATCTTTGGGTGGTGGCAAATTCCAAACTTTTTGCCAGTGAAGTCTATGCACTTGTACTTCACCTATAACATATTATATTTTTAGAAAAAAATAATAATAACATTCTGTAATTTAAAGTTACATATATACCGCAATTTTTCCATTATAATAGATACCTTTGAAATTGCTTAGTGCTAATAAATCAAGCCGATTACTCCAAACCATAAGATCCACCTTATTTGCAACATGTTTCTCTTCCATTTGTCTCATGCCACAGTGAAACATTTTGTTAATATTTTTATTTAGTAACTGGGCAAAAAAAAGCTCATGTATCACTTAGCTCACAAAACAAGTATTTAATTTTTAAATATAAATCAATGTTTACAAGTCACAAGTCAAAAGAAATTTTATAATCTTAAATATTCAACTAAAGAACTTCATTTCATTTTTATTTTTCTATCTTTTCATATACCCTAATTTAAATCTTATAAAGATTTTGGCATTCTTATATTTATTTAATAGAAAATAAATATATTACATACTAGGTACTATAATTATTTTTAAAGTTATTTTAACCGTAAATCGAATTGACAGAATTCAAGATTGTCACATTCATTCAACAGTCAACTTCAATTTGTTATTTTTTGTAAATGTTTTTACGGCTCTGGATACGAGTCCTTTTGAGCTTTAAATTGTTATTGTATAATATGTTGCCATACCATTTAAAACAAGTAAATAATAATGCATAGAATTTGGTTGAATAAAATGCATTTTATTTTAATAAGTTTCAATAACTGCCAAGTTCTTTTATAAACTATAATACAGTAAAAAGCCAATGTAATAACTTCCCATCACCTACATGTATGATATATAATTATAAGTGGATATTAATTTTGTCTTTGGATAAATTCAATCAGAAATAGCAGACTCAGAAATAAAAATTCGAATAAATTATATTATTAAAAATTCATCAACACGAGCGGTATGTGAACCAGCCATGTCTGGAATATTGAGTTCGTGTCGTAATCAGAAATTTCATATTAGTTTTTCATTTGTATTTTAATTCATGTGTTAAAACAAGTTGAGTTACTAATAAAAATTATTCCTTAATAATCTCGGGACCAATTAAAAATATGAATCAGTACATGATTAAAAGTAATTTTAGTTTTTCGTTGTCAATGTTATTTATAGGGTTACTTAAGATGGACAAATTGATATAATTGTCAATAAAAAAAATCTATTACAATGATTTATAACCCATTCTCCACTGACACAACATAGATATATTTTTTACAATTATATTATACAAAACACATATACAGACTTTCCCTACAAGAATACTGAAATCAAATATTTCAATATATTCATGGTAACATAAAATTTATATGAAAATATAATACAAACATATTTATTTAAGTTAATAATAACAGCTTTATTTATATATACATTTTCTCCTCTCTTCCATTATGGTCAGCTTAAATTAAATAAATCATTGAATATGTGAGAAAGACCATGATCATCTATAAATTTTGAAAAGGCACTCATATCAGAATTTTTTTTGTTGGAATTTTGAAAAACAATTTCTTCAAAGTTGCTGAATTTTTGTTCCTTGATTCTTACAGAATCATCAAATGTTTCGGTTTTTCTTATGACAATTTTCTTCCAATTCATGTTTTTGATTATTTTCCACCAATTAAAGCAACTATCTTCAGAACCTTCAACACAAATAATGCCAGGTTTACCCGGCAAACAAAATCCATTCAAATCATAATCATGTGCAATCTTTACAATTTCCTCTCTCTTCTTCCTGTTATAAATGTGGTGTGAAAATATCCATAATCTAACAAATTTATCTTGGACTTTATTTGTCATTTTTGATTCAACAGGACCAGTGATTTCAGCTGTAGTACATTTGTACTTTCCTACATTATCTTGTAACCATGATATTGCTGTATACAAACATTGCTCTCCACAGTGATTAACATTAATGTAATCGGTTAAGTTGTTGTTTAACAAAGTTTCCTGTTGTCGATTTAAGTGATTACATCTTATAAAAATGTCCGGTTCTTCTTTAGGATAGAAACTAGGTAAATTTATAGAAATTTCTAATTTAAGATTTTCCACTATTAGGTTAAGAGTGAAATCTAAATGATTTGGTGTGTACTCAGTTTTGTTATCTATAAAATCTTTTATATCTTCTAAAATGGACTTCTTAGTAAAGATAATGTCACCATTGTCTGGATATATTGATGTAAGTACTTCTAGTTCACATACTTGTTGTTTCAAACAGTCAATTAATGTTGATTTTAATGTTTCTGTAGATTCCATAATGAAATAAAGTGGGTTAAAATTTAGTATAATCCCACCTACTTGAAAATGTTTCACTCTATTAAATTACTCGTCATAAAATAAAAAATCATTTGTAAGAAATATATTTCTTCTTAATATGAATGTGTTCGAGAATTGCAATGTGTTTATTTCAGATTCTTGACAGCTGGAATGACATAATATAGTTAAGGTAAAGACACATCTATGATCAGTTTGGGTTGTGTTACGAAGGATTTTTATAAAATATAGATAATTTTGTAAGTATTTCGTCGGGTAGTTTTTTTATAAGTAAAAAACACGTCTAAAAAAGAACAGGAAAATTCATTAATTTTCGTTGAGAATAACAATAACTTTGAGTGTTGAGGAATTTTTATTTTTTTGGAAAAATAAAAAAATATGAAAATACATTTAAAGTTTATAATTATTAAATGTACATAATACAGTGAAATATTATGTAATATCTGATGTATATTTATTAAATCTCACTAAATTACATATTTCTAAGTAATACTGTTTAATCCTTGCCTTTACAACTTAAAAAAAACAGCTGTCAGCTGGGAATATGGAAAATGGTGATTATTGAATTGATGTGAATTGTAATAGAATAATAAAGTGCAAATTTAACGTCGCTTACAAGGTCAAACAATAGTTGCAAATTCTGTTTACCAAATACTAAGAATAAAAATAGGAACATAATGGCTTCACCATTAGAACAATTCGTGAATAATGTAAGAATATCATCAGCATCAGGTAGAAATACATTATTAATATACATTTTAAATTTGTTTTTAACTATGATCATGATTATACTGCGAGATGTTTAATTTTTCAGGAAATTTTCGTGAGCTTTACGAAATGATTGGAAAGTCGGAAGAAGTGTTGCAACGAAACAGTGTACATTTAAATACAGTGCTAGAAACCCTTGATATACAACAACATTCACTCGGTATCCTAGCCGTGTTACTTGCAAAATTTTCATCACCACAGGTCTGTTATTTAAACCAAACATGACGATAATCGGTCATTTTATTACATGTTTAGAGATTTTTAAGAAACCTACACAATCTTCCATTCTTTTTCAGGGTAATGATGTAGACAGATCTACAATGTACCAACAAATACATGATTTTATTACCAATTGCAATGGAGAGCAGGTTCGCTTTGGACCAGATCTATGTAAGCATATTTGACATAATTTTATTTCCTTTTCCTATACATTTAGTGTTATAAAAAACTACTTTACAGATGCTGATTTATGCCATCTCTTGACTGACTATCTCATAGAGCAAAAACAACCTATTCGAGGGATTGAAATACTCAAAAAAGCTATTAGAAAAATACAATTGTTTGACTCGCAGTTAACATCTATCCATGCTGACTTGTGTCAGTTATGTTTACTGTCTAAGTGTATGAAGCCGGCACTGGAGTTTTTAGATACTGATGTTACTGGAATTGGATCTGAGGTATCAATTATATATATATAGAGAAGTTTTATTTCTTTTTTAGTAAATTTATAAAGTACAACAAAATTAATACTTCTCTAAATTTAAAATGGGTGTTTTATTTTATATTTTTTTTAAGAGCTTGTTGTATTTCATACATTGATAAGCTTATGAGTAACTTTGAAACTTCTTAAAAGAATGAAGTTTGAAAACTCATATATTATGAGTTTATGTGGGTTTAATATGCAAATTCAGTATTACTGTATACACTTTTAATGTTATGAATGAATGAAAAGAACTTTCAATACTACCTATTTTTTTTTTTCAGCTGGGTGGTGTGAATGATTCTAAACATTTTTTACTCTACTACTATTATGGAGGAATGATATACACAGCTTTGAAAAACTATGACAGAGCCTTATATTTCTTTGAAGTAGTAGTTACTGTCCCATCAATGGTAGTGTCTCATATAATGCTGGAAGCTTATAAGAAATACATTTTGATTTCATTAATCTTACACGGGAAGGTAATATTTATAATATGAATTAGTAATATTTTATAGTAAATAAAATAATATTTTTTAAAAGACTACTGAAAAGTAACATAAATGGAATGACAGATACACAAATAATTAATATAATTTTTTACCAACATATGTATGTAATATGTATGGATAATGTATTTAGTTGAGTCAATTAAGCTATTAGACACTTAGTGTTATAATTTCAATGCTTGAAAATAGGTTTGGTCTGGATAGTACAATTTTCTTATAGCGTAATACACCTATGTTTCTTCCATACAGATATTACCAACACCAAAGTACACATCCCAAGTTGTATTTCGCTTCTTAAAACCATTATCTCTTGCTTATCTTGAATTGGCAACATCTCAACATGCTGCTTTGAAACACAGGGAAGTCTTTGTGAGAGACAAGAATTTGGGATTAGTTAATCAGGTAACTTTTTATTGCTTAAGCTCAAATGTTAGCAAAAATTTTCATAATCGGAATACAAAAGAAAGTATTTACCATTTCTCATTCATTATTGTGCATAGATCTGTGAATAAAAATTTAGAATTTCTACATATGTAGTCCAAAAAAGCAAACTTGTGAGCTTACAGTACTTTTTGTTTCTTTCATTGTTAATTTTAAAATAGATATTTCATATTTACACAATTGTTGTTGCTCTCATGAATTTTTGAGCTTAAAGTTTAGACGCTATTGTTTTATGTCCCCAGTTTATAGAAATACATCTACAAATGCTTACATAATTTTTCAAATAAGGTGAATGCATCAAATATTTCACAAATACATCTTATAGATAGTAATTTTAGAATTAATTCTTTATTTTGTAGTAGAAATTTGAGAAATTCAGTTATTCAGTAATATGATTAGTATTGTTTTTCGTAAAAAATATTTTTTATATATCGTTTATGGAGCGGGTTTAACTAATGTTACAGGTTTTGAGTTCTATGTACAAGAAGAACATACAGAGACTGACAAAGACATTTTTAACTTTGTCTCTTAGTGACGTCGCATCACGTGTCCAGTTATCTGGACCTGCACAAGCTGAATCTTATGTACTCAATATGGTATGTATATAATATTAATATAAAATTAGGTAAAAAATACACACTCACTGTTATTCATTGTCAAATGATAAATATATAAAATAAAAAATCACAAAGTTGTATGTAAAACATTTCAGATTGAAGAAGGTGAAATCTATGCAATGATTAATCAAAAGGATGGGATGGTTGTATTTCTTGATAGCCCAGAGAAGTATGCATCTCCGGAGACATTAAGTGTTCTAGAACAACAAATGGCAGCATGCACTAAGTTGCATCAGTATATCCAAGAAATGGATGAACAGATACAAATGAATCCACAAGTAAGACCTCAAACTTTATTGTAACCTAGGAGCCATTTGTAATAGTTTGTTAAGTTATAATATTAATAATATAATCTGTAATTTAAATAGCAGGTTTACTGATAGTCATGTTTTAAAATTAATTTTAGTTTCTAGATGTTGCTTTACTATGAACCGTCGTCTTAAAGAACTTTCATGTAATTGTTATTTAAATTAATTTCAGTATGTGAAGAAATCAGTTGGAAGTCATGATGAAGATATGCCCGCCACAAGTCAGAAGTCAATAGCCATAAGCACTTATTCTATGTAACCCTTTATTTCAACAACCACATACTTATAAGATTAATGTCCAATAAACCTTTACATTGAAAAATGTTGTATGATTTGCAATAGCCTCATATAACGAAATTCCATTTTTTAATATATTTTTTATACAGCTTCATGGACAGATTCGGTAAATACTGTCATGCTCTCGATTGGAGTTTGCGGGGTTATACCATGACCCAAATTTGCAATGTATCTGTGTTTACCAAATTTCTTTACCATATCTATAGTAAGTGTTTTTATTTCATCCTAAAAAGTAAAGAAAATTAAATAGATTTCCACTACTTTGCAACAAATATCTGATTAGCGGAAGTTTTGCATTAGTTTGCTTAAGAATTATGCTAGTGAATACAAACTTTCGACTTACTGGTGTTTTGTATAAGTCTTGTGGGTCTAAATTGCCTTGTAAAGTTATATTTTCGCCAACTATCTTCCTTGCTTCAATTGGATCAACAGTCCAATCAAGCCCAATGGTTTCATATCCCAAGTCTGCCTGAACATCTAGTGAGTGACCACCTCCTTTTGCAAAAACTGTCTAAAAAATTAATTTGTTACGAAACTAAACATATCAAACAAACTAATAGTACTATAGTTAAGCATAGAAAAAATTTCCTAGCAATATTTGGCAATTTCGTTACTAATTTCAAATGTAATACCATTGGTACTTGATCTATCTTTTTTTCATTTAATATATTCTTTACACCACTACTTATATCCTTAAGATAGGGTGCCGAAAATTCAATGAACTGCTCTCTGGTCAAATGATCTGCACTGGATTCAAAAACTTGTAGTAATTGAGCTCCACTTTCAACCTGAAAATTTATAAAAAAAATTTTGAATCAGTTTGAGTTAATATAATCTTTATTTATTGTAAAGCGAAATTGTCTATTTGGTATTTTTACAATCCTATAACTATCTTGAGAATAAATAAATTTTAAAAAACTACTGTCAATAGTAGCAAAAACTGTATTTATTGCTTTTCATCTCCTAGGTGTATAGGTTATATCTCTTTTGCAGGAACATACATACAGTAACAAATAATTGATAGTAGGAAAATTAAAATTAACCTGCATCACCAAGTAGTTAATTATAACTCTGGTCAGTAAAGCTAGCAGTCTATGGACATCTTTTGGGTATTTTTCCAACCAATCCTTCGTTTTACTCATGGTTTTGCTTCCCCCTCCTTCAATCATGTATCCCATTAGAGTGAACTGGTAACCAACAAGAATTATATAAGAATAATACATAAAAATACTATGAAAAAATCTTCCTGCAATAATTGCCAATTGATTTTTATTATGTCATACTCACTGGTGCTCCTGTAAAACCAATTAACGGTACTTTTCCTTCAATTTTGTGTCTTGTTAATGTTATGGCATCACCAACATAGGACAGTCTAGATACTGCACCTTCTTCTTTAAGGTTGTTTATTTCAGACACATCTTGAAGAGGGTTAGGAAAAACAGGACCCTACACACGCCACAATGAAAGTAAGGTTAAAAAGTAATAAAAAGGTATATATATATCATAGCAAACATTATAAGTATTCACCTGGCCTGGATGCATTTCTACTGTCATTCCTAATGCTTGTGGAATAACAAGAATGTCACTAAAGATGATAGAAGCATCCAAATGTTCAAAACGGCGCAACGGCTGCAAAGTTACTTCACAAGCCAATTCAGGTGTACGGCAAACGGTGAAAAAATCATGTTTTGCCCGAACTTCTTGAAATTCAGGTAAGTAACGACCGGCTTGACGCATTACCCACACTGGTACTTTATCGATCTCCTGACCACTTGCTGCTCTTAATAGTCTATCATTTTTTAATAAAGGGAATTTCTGCAAGAATAGCATATCGTCATATATTGTAATATTTTTTTTTACATAAATATGGACTTACTTTGTTGCTGAAATCCATCTTTATGAAGAAGTTGCGAATTCTGTGCAAACTTTTAAATCATTCAGTTACCCGTGAGTAAAATATCAGATCAATGGTTTAATTGTGACTTTTATTCAATTCCAATATAAGTGTAGGATATTCACAGAATGTGACGTCTAAAATGAAAGTAATTGTTTAAGAAATTAATTTATTGTGAAATATCAAATAACCGGTCAGCTGGGCAGTCAAGACGGACGTCAAAGTCAAAAATAAAGTTGTCAAATAATTAACGTTCAAAAATAATAGATTCTTTTATGTGAACATATAAATTGTTGTATAACAGATAACAAAATAAAGATTAAGAAAAAAAACGAATTTATGTTCAATTTAAATATACGAAGTAATATTTATAACTTACTTTATACAAAAAAATCTCGGCAATAATCGTATAATATCCACTTAAATCAAGGTTTTTGTTTCTAACAACATAACAATCATTAGACAGTTTCTATATTCGAGTAATGGAAAATAAATTAATAATATAGTTAAATGGCAAGACTTTGAAAAAGAGTAAAATATTCAATTTTAGCCAGACTTAAATACGTTTTATATATGCTCGCTACTTTGTAACGTGTTAATAGATTTTGACCATTATTAATAGATTTCTTTAACATTTCTTTAATATTAATTAGAATTCAGTAAAATCAGATTAAGGAATTTTTAAAGATTTTAGCCATTGACTTCAATGACATAACATGTTACATCAAATTACTTCAGACTAAACTTACATACTTGTTCAACTTTATAGTAAATATTTAACAAACAGTTTAAATTACCAGTTAAAGGGGAAGAAGAATAAATCAGTCGTTTCGGGTTTTAATTTCTTCCCAAACAACCTTTCCTTTTATCTCTCAAGAGATTTTTCTTGTCAAAGCCTTCGACCAATTTTTCGATTTTTGATTTTCATTCTATAAATAAAAATGTTTTCCATAGCCTTGGTTCTGTTTTTTTTATTTAAATAGCCAGATGATAGTATTTTGTGGTGTATAAGAATTGGACATTCTAAAAATCATTTATTATTAGCAATTGTTCACGATCCACTTGTTAATATATTGAGATTTTGATTCAAGAGTAACCAAATTAAAGATTATCGGATTTATATTTATGGAGTTTGACCAATCACACTGTTTGTTATTACACTCATTTATAACTACAAATAAGAAAGTAGAAGTTTAATTTTTTTATGATATACATTACTTTTAATAAAACAAAAGGATATGTACAAATTTTATTTTTGTAAAGGTATTAAGTTGTGACAGGACTGGTTTGATAGAAGTATAAGAAAAACTTTTTGATTATACGTATAAGGAATTTAAAAAAAAAATTACATAATAAAATTGGTAAAATATAAATTTTGTTGAAAGCAGTGGACGTTGGATTCGACTGTGACAATAATAGAAGGGAGCTAACCAATTATGTGTTCTGTGGAAATAACTTCAAATGTATATTGACTTAGACTTGCTCAAATGTTGTATTGTAATAATTTTTATAAAGTATGCAATTTCAAGTGGCCGAAAGTTAATCTAATAAAAGAATAAAAAAAAAATCTCCGATAGGGATGTTAAATATACAAAGTTTGCGAGAGGACTTCTACCTGCTGTCGCATTTCTATCAAAATGTATAAAAAAAAAACAGAAATGAGAGGGGTCCACTATAGTTTTTGTTGGAGCGACACACTACGACCTATCGCTTTATATTTTTTGTATCCAACCTTTATCCCACTTGCCTAATAAAGTTTATTCGCGTGAGACGAAAACTGTTGTAACTTTTTAAAACTTCCTTGGAATATATATTTTTCAAATCTGTTATGTTCACCATGTAGGTATCTAAGGGATTTGAAATTTAGAATTTGAATTTGAGGGAAAGTGACAACAATTACTATTTTTTTTTACTATACCTATAAAATAATACTTTACAAAATATTAATGGAGAAATTTGCAATATTGCTTTCTCAAAAAATGTTAAAGAGCTACAAGGTTGTTCTAAAGACAAATCAGATGTCTTATACAAGTTGCATTCGTGTGATACTGAATAAAATATTGCATACAAGTGAATAGGACATCACAGGTGCCGTTGTGACTTGTGCATTCTTTGTCTCCGTGGGATCCAAGGTTTAATCATCATAATGCTATTTTATGCTTTACACGAAATATGAAAAATTTGAGGCTTTGTTAGAAAATATCCGATTAAAATAAAAGATAAATATTTAGGTGACAGTGTTTATAGTATTTTTATATATACTTGTTTCTTTTATATATTATAAACAACATTTCTACATTGTTTTATAGGATAAATGATATAAGGTTAAAAATGGATTTCATCACTGAAAATGGTCCTAAACGTTTGACTAGTATTCTTGTTTATTGACATACAGCTCAAGTCAAGCTCAAATCACGGTCAGTTTTTGAGACGCAACGATAACGGATTTTGATTTTAAAAACTGACTTAATTGGATTTTAATAAATAATCTGAGTTATCACCCTAGATGTAGATGAGAGACTCTGATGGTCAGAATAAACACTTGAATTTTTAATATTTTCACTATAGTAAAAAATAGTAGACTGTTCCAAAAACCAGAGCAGTTCAGGACAATAATATCCTACATAGTGCGTAATTTTAAACAAGATAATTATATATATATATATATATATATATATATTGTATTAAAATCAGAATATAACTTTTAAGGTACAGTTTCTACCTAACTGAATCATTAGGTAATATAAATTCTAATAAATACTTTTCGAATAATATTTTATTGTTTCATAAAAACTTCCATGTTATTAATTAAGACGGACAGTAGTGTGGGAATATTTCTTTTGTTCCAAATTGGAAAAGAAACAATATATTACACGCTATAATTTGGACAGGCCCGTTAGGTCTGCAAAAAATTTGGAACTTTTTTTGTATATAAAGGATGAAGGTTCAAATATCTGCGATTATTTTTTTGAGCATTTTTTGTAGTGTTATCAAAGGTCGGTGAGCCCAGTAGGGGATTTGTAGAAAATGAGATTAGACAAAACTTTTTCATATTAAAAATATAAATTTTGCACAATCATCATTATCAGGTAACGATATCAAAAGTTGAATCGCAAAATATATAATACGTAATAAATATCAATGTTTTTTTTTAACTATTACTTGCTTTTATTTTAAATAGTTTTCTCAAATATCTTTTGCAAGTTTTTGCCATATTTTACATTTTACACGTGGGAAACACTGAAAATTTTGAGAACGGGCCAGTTAGAAACATTGCCAATGAAAACTTTTTTGAATCTCTAATTTTGAACTATTTAGTATTTGGTACCCTAATGTAGTATATTGCATACATTTGTTATTGGCTTTTGTAAATAGACAGCAAATCTAAAACTCGTATTACACGGAAAATGAACCTAACGCGAGAAAGTTTTTGATCAATGATTTATTATGACTTTCGTTGTGGGCTTCCTCGAAACAAAGCTATGATAGGCTGCAATTAGAATTTCTTAATGAAGCCCCGTCTCGTGCCATTGTTTACAATTAGTTTAACCAGTTTAAGCGAGGACGTAGCAATGTCATTGATGATCCGCGTGAGGGATACCTTAATAGTGACTACTGAAGATAACATCAGTGCTGTGCGACGCATGATAGAGGAAGATAAGAGAACGACCTATCAGCATATACGGGCAAATCTAGGTATTGTCAAGTTTAAAAATATTACACGAATATTTAAGCATCAGGGAGCTTTTAATTAGATAGATTCCAAATACTTTAACCGGCAACCAGAAACACTTTCGCATGGACTGGTGTCGCCAAATGTTAGATAAGTTCAACGGCGGTGACTCAAATGCTGTATTTGACGTCGTCACAAGTGATGAAAGCTGGATATATTGCTACGAACCCGAACCTGTAAGACAATCAGCTCAGAGGGTGTTTCGTTTCGAGTATCGGCCAACTTAGATAAAGAATAAGTCAAGGAAAAAAGATGACTGCTTCATTCTTTGATCGGAAAGGTCATTTTGAGGCAGCTGTGCTAGAAGATGGAAGGACAGTTACTGCAGACTGGTTTCTCAGTCGCTGAAAAAATTCGACACCAGCACTCTCGAAGCAGGATCCTCCTTCACTACGACAATGCTTCAAGCGCATACTGCAAAAATGAATAGTTAAAAATTTTACTATGGCAGGTGTCGAAAAAATGAGTCATCCACCATACAGTCTTGACCTGGCACCCTGCGACTTTTATTTATTCCCAAGAACTAAAAATAACATTCGAAGTATTCGAGTTACGAGCCCTGAAGATGCGGTGAAAGCGAACGAAAATGCCATAGAAGAGAGCCTTAAGGAAGAATGGGCCCACTGCTTTTCTCAGAGGTTCCATTGAATGCGACGATGTGAAGAGAGGAACGGATGTTACTTCGAAAAACAATAAAAGTATTGGCAAGTTTCTACATGAAGCCGTTTTTCATTTTCTAAGGATTTTCAGTGTTACCTAGGTATAAATTACTTTTATTCGCAGTTTTTAATATAGAAACATTCTAAATTAATTGTGTACGGTTATTTAATTAAAACATTTTAAAATAATTTGTTTAACCGTAAAATCTGTTCGCGAATAGTATTCGAGACTCATTGACCCTTGATTTTGTTCGTGAGATATAGTTTGGACTATAATAAGCATAAAAAGTTATAACGAGAGTTAATTCAAAATGTTTATTTGATTTGTCTATATATTTTGTGCTTAATATACATTTTCTTAATGTACAAAAAAGTTCTCTTCCGAATCACTACCGTGGGCAAAGAAGACTGTATTCAAAACTAACTGTCTCGTTACATATATCTTTTAAATGTTTTATATTTTGAAAATCATTAAGACATCTTTATGGATACTTTACTTTGGCATGACAAATTTTTTAAAATAACTGGATCATTAAAATTCTAAAAATTCTAAGATAATTGATATTATTGGAATAGGTATGACAGGTGACCTCGTGACAAAGACAGATAAGAATATTTTCAGATTTCTAGGGACATCAAGTTATTTATGACACTACTAACAATCAGATATTCTTAAATAAATTGGATAATATTTATATCATGGTAGACCTTATTTCGGAAGTGCAAGCAGCAATAGCGAACAATTGTCACTAATGCAGGGCTCAATTTATTTACGAGACAACGGCTAGGGGCGCACTCGGACAGAGTTACTTAATAACAGTGGAATAGACATTCCTTTTAAATATTTTACTTTCAGCTTTACATGGCCAACATTTCTTTTAGATTAGTTTTGCAAAAAGTATTATGTCAAAATATAAACATATTTGATGCGACATTTGATATCGTGATCGAACAATCGATCGCAAAAGATTACAATAGAGACATTAGCTTGTGGGTACGTGGTTTATTACTATTATTCGTATGTCGGTTCATCACCCTGAACAGTATTCTTGAAGGTTGTTTTTGTGTCGGAAGGTACGTTAAGGTGCCACTCCAAGGTTTTCCCTGTCGGCACGCAAGAGGAGGACATTGACTCAAACATTGTAAACAGTTCCTTATCTCCAGCTCGCTTCGTTGCACCGACGTTGTCGTTTGATGACTCGCTCGCAGCTTTTATCTAAAAGAATAATGTAGTTCAACTTAAAATACACCCTGGAGCCAAGACGGTAATTCATTTCAGACAGCAGACGGCAAAATCAGAAAGTTACAATGCATACAATACCTGCATTGGAATATGAATATGTTTACAATTACTTTTATTGAAGATGGAACGGTTTTACTTTGCAAAATAGGATTGTAACTTACTTGGTAATAGTGACATTAAAATGTCTGTCGATGAATTGTCTTCTTCGACATCAATCATTTTATAATTCAATTAATTCTGCATTATTGAAATTTAATTTTGAACAAAAAAAATATTATTGTGCCGTAATAACTTTTGACTGTTTAGAGTTTTATTTTTTAAAAGTTGTAAATATACGTACATTTAATTTTAATAAGAATGTTAAATAATGAAAGTCAAATGCAATAAGGAAGCATGGCTATGAATCCCTGATTATGATCTGTAGAAAGGTGTGCATACTAGATAAAGTATCGCCGTTGATACGAGCGGTAATTTAGAAAGCAGTTTTTTTGCCTCCACGGCCAGCTGCCCACCAATCAAAATGCATTTGCAGTTGGGGTTGCGTCCAATTTGACGAGTCACGACGGTGTGTTTTGGTCAAAAAATGAATCGGAACCGATCAATGAATGTCGACTGAATATTTAGCTGGCAATTATACGTTATAAACAGCAATGAGTGTTACCTATTAGAAATTCAGATGAATGTTTTGATAGATCCTTTTAGATTAAACATGGTTTCTTATAAGAAGCATAGGAATATGTGGTTGAAAATTCATTTTCCTAAGCCTTAGCGGGGTATTGTCCAATAAAGTGGTGTATTTTATTTGATTCTATTCATTTTCTAAATGTATTCATCAATTGAAAAAAAGTATTTTAAATGTAGCTAAGTGTATCATATTACTCATACAAAAAAGTAATGTGAAATATTTTTTGAAATTATCATAATATGGTTCAAGCGTACCACTATGACGTTTTATTATTAGTGTCAAGATTCTGGAAGAAAAACGCCTATTAAAGGGTCTTAAATTATCGAGTATAATCAAACGGCGGGGCTTCGCGTAGGCGCGGCACGGCGCGGCTGCGCAGACGCATCTTTTTTACCTTTTTTGCTTTACCCTTGCTTATGTATGGCGATGCTCTTTATTTTCCCCCGCGACTATAGCGCTTGCAGGTAAATAAAGACTCCTTTTTCTTATTTGTTTCGCTATCGATGGAATTTGAGCCTTTCTTCCATAGCCATGATACGCCATGTTAAATTTTGTTATAAAACGGTATGTTTACGTCGTTTACTACGTTACTAAGGTACGTACATATGTTTAATAATTTTGTTTTGTTATCATCATTAATTATACCGGCATAGATTAGCAAAAATTTTTATACTAATATTATATATTGAATAACTCTCCTGTTCTATGAAATTATCTTAAACGAATAGAGTTATAATATTTCGGATTAAAATAGAGAAATTTTATGATATTCACTCTACGTACTAATTTTGTTACAAAACAACATATGTATAAAAATGCACGAGCACTTCGTTACTTTATTCTTTTTGTATTCCTACGCATAAAGCGAACAGACTCACGACTTGACTAAAAAACTTAACATAATCAAATATCCTTTGCCTGCCGTCGTCCGCGTAAACTCTCATGCCGAACTTCACGACATGATTTCCTGTGTCAAGGATATAGTCCTATAAGAATCTAAGTTGTATTACAAGGAAACCACCAGTGTGTATCGGCTCGGAATTCGGGTTCGGGGTGAATACCCTCGTGTCAGTAAAAACTATTTTCAAGGTTAGCACTGGTAAGGAGGGGAGTGCCGGGTAGTGACGTGCAGGGCGAATTAGGAGAGGGGTGAGGTGGGGCGAGTAGAGACCGCCGAAATACTGATAGCCTCCGCCCCGCGGCCTCAGCCCTCCGCCGTGCCTTGATGCAACTCTCCCATGCGTTTTGCGACTCGAAACTTATTATGTACACATTTCAGTATCTGTAGGGTCTTAAAGATAAGGTACACTTAAGCCATACAAAAGATGCGTTATCTAATTTTGTATTTTCAAGTAAGTGACTAAAAATATTTTATTTTACATCCAATTAAAGCAGATATGAAATCTAAATAAAAAAGCAAAATTATAAGATGTATTTCTTATATTCTATGCGTATGTTAATTCTTATTCATTTTTTGCGTTATCGGTGTTTCTTACGTTGATTAGGAAGACCATAGTAAAATGTGAAGTCAGCGGGTGCGAGCAAAGCCATTCTCCCCTTCGTGTAATTCGGCGTTAGTTGTGTGCACTCGGCTTTTTACCTTAATGAGCCTTTCCTGCTACCTTCTTCCTTACACGCAATCAACAAAAATTTTTGTGCAGCAATCTGCCATAAATACTCATAAAAGTTCTATAATAGACTTCCAATAGCGGGTAAGAGGGGATATAAGGTTCTAAATTTAATTGTAGACAAATGTATACTCATAATTTGCAAAAAGAAACTTCTTAAGAAGTTGGTAGAATAGGTATATCAAGTTGCTTACCAATTTGTCTTTGATTAGATAAAAAAGAAATAAAGGAAATATTCCCAATAGCTCCTAAATTATTCTAAGCCCATGTGTTTATAAATACTTAAACTCAACGTGCAAAGAATTTTTGTACTGTGTAGTAAAAAATAAAATGGTTCATAACTCAACTCTCCTAGCTTACGAGTAGATATCAGATATATTTTCCAGAGATTAAAGCCCCTTCGTTTTTATCAATCTTATTGATATATAGTGTTAAAGTGTTCTATGGAAAATAGTAGCCACTTAGTTGCTGATTTTATATATATATATAAAATCATATATATTAAGATTCGTATTTATTGAGTAGGAGTTATATGAGCAGTTTGTTTAATATTACGTCTAATTACTTTCATAAGACTTTACTAGAGATTACATTTGGTTTTCTTGGTGATCAAGTGCTGTCAGAATATATATATATTTTCTAGTTAGTTGAAAGATTGCCTAATATATGTTATATGTCTTAATTTTATAGGCACGTTCACTACCGCCTGTAACAATATTCTTAATAAAATAAAGTAATATTTTAGAAATTACCATCGCTCTGTTAACAAAACTTTAAAAGCTTGGTTGTTAAGAAATTAAAGTGAACTTTGTCTTTTGGTTTGACGCCGAAGGGAATATAATATTAAACATTCGCGAGCTGGAAGTAATCAAAATAATAACTAACTTTCAATTTCTAAGGGAATGGTAATGAATTTGACCGCCGCATACATAACAATTAAGCGGGCACTGGGATGGTGCGTGCAGTGGGTGCGTGCGATAGCCATCTCCGCCCGCACCCCTCTGCCCAAAACAACATTCTAAGTATTTGTGAGCGGAGGGTTTTTTGCGCGAAGCCCAAGGGTGGAGCGCGATCGCCCGACAAAAAATACTATTAAATAACTCAACAGGACCGCGGGGCGGTTTGTGCGTGATCGTGATCCAGACGAATTAACGCGGCGACAATGCTTCAGCTACTTTGCTTCGAGTATTTCTACACTGTTTTTGTTAGCGTGAGCTTAGAGATTTAATCTTTAATAAGATTTTTTCCACTTATTTCCTTAGAATGTACTTTTATAATGCAACTCTGTTATGTTTACCAAAATAAATTATGTCAATTATCAAAACATATTCTAGAGCTTAATAGTCCTATAGTTGTGGAAGTTGTGATTTTTTATGGTAAATATTAAGGAGCTTTAAAAATATGAATACGACTCTGCTTTAACCTGTCCAGACAAAAAAGATGATAAAAACTCGCTACGCGGTAAAGTAGAGATTTCCCGCCAACTCGAGTTAGATTTGCCCTTCTTATTTGAAACAGTCCATTGTATAAATATATAGAATTTCATGATTATAAACATATGTAATGTAGAAACAAGACAAACAAATAAGACATGTTTTTATTTCAAAATTCCTCGTTTGGATTTGCACAACACATATTCTACATACCTATATATTATTAACTTTTACCCTGGCCTCCCTTCTGATCCCGAGGGATTCTTTCGACAAAAAGTAACCTGTGTGTCTCCAGCTATAACATACAAAAGTAAATATACATATAAACTTTATCCAAATCGAATAATAGTTATGCTTGATTGAATTACAAACATGAAAACTTTCGTATTTATAATATTTGTTGGGTAAATTACAAAAAAATATACTAAGTTCAAAAAAACGTATAAGTACCTACAGATTCCTAACATCTTCTGATCAAGTGTTAAGTCTTAAAGTGATCCAGTACAATCTATTAATAGCTAATATCAATTTTTAATATTTACGTTTAAGACATAGCTGACAAAACTCGCTGTTAATTACTTCAAGTTTTATTGGTAACACATGGCTGGCTGCGGAGATGAACCGTCTTCGTTTCAGCACTACTGTTTAACTGTTTGTTCAGTGGTGGGTTAATATTATAGTTTATAGGTTAGCTCTAAATATAGGTAAGTAAATATCTCAAGTACCATCGCTCGCAGCTTCTGGTAGGTCTTGTCTAAACTTTGTCTTGTAAATAATATGTTCTCAACTGCTAATGCTTTAAATTTTTAATAGGTAAAAGAAGTGTTATTATTTAACTTTATGTTTGTTCTATACATTTTCTTTCACAATTTAATTATTTAGTTATTAAATGTTTTCAATGTGTGGATCTGTTCGAGATTGTTGTCAATGGTTCAATATAAATTTTGCTTATATCAAACTAAGGAGCATGATATATAATATTTGATTGAAACTGAATATCATTGTTTTAGTTTTTAATTGTTTGATAATTATCATATGTTCTAGTTAAAATAAAATACCTACCTAGCTTGAGATATCTGTTAATTATTTCTTTTATTTTTAGTCGAGCGTAACAATTTGGTACAATAATATATAAATGAATGAAAACATCACGCCTTTTGATGTTAATTAATGAAAAGATATTAAAATCTGTTGTTTTACTGACTACTGACTATTAACTGGGACAGAAATGAATAGATTTAACAGACGATTAGTGATTAATGATCAAACAGAACCAAAAATTTGCTAAATATATTCTTGAGAACAAATGTACGTATAATTGATTGATTTATGGATTTGGAACCATTACTTCGACACGGCTTGTTACAGAGGCGATGATAGAAATCCGGCCAAACCTCATGTGTTCTGAGTTATCTCTTTTTGGCAATGCTAAATGACATTCTATTAACTAATGATATTTTTAAGTTAATGATATTTCCGTTACTAAAAGTATTTTTTAAGAACCAAAACATTCTTTTCCCTTTAATTATGTTATCATTTTGTAAGTTGACAGATGTTATAATTATCTGTGGTATCATTAAGTAATTATTTCGTTATTTAATCTGTATCATAGGAAAGATTGCCTGTGATATGCCTGGGGGTTTAAAGAGTTCTTTAGTTTTGTTTTTGTTTTTTTATTTTTTTTTTATAAATATGAATCAGAATTAAAGTGTTTCTAATCCACATTGTGATTTCGCGGAGTGACCTTTCGTGTATTTCGTCGGCAAATCGCGCGAATGTATTGATTATTCTTATCTTATCGCTATCGCTGGCATGTCGTGCGGTCACTCTCGTAAATGGGAACCGAACTCACGCACCTACCTAATACTGGATACGTGTTCTTAACCACTAAGCGCATGCGCTATCTATCCTACAGCATTGGATGTCGCCAACTCCGCCTCCGAATTAATAATTCCAACTTCGCAACTTGTTTCATACTTATTCACGACTGTTTACTGCATACAATGTATTAACATAAAGAATAGAAAGTTTTTTTGCCTGGTAACGGAGCGGCCGCGTTTATTTGAAATGTTGAATATATGTAGCGGTCAAGTTATTAGCATACTGTAACTTTATCTGTGCTAAAGAAAGCAGATTCGGGCCTAATTAATGTTTTTATATAGCACCAATGTTCTTGGACAGAATTCATTTTAATATATATGTATTCGTTAGCATGTGAAAGCATTTATTTAAACTAGTTTGTGGCACATTCCACCTGCTATATAATCCGCGTTGTTTCGCAACTGTACATACGATCTATGTCATGGTGTCGGAGCGAGACGGGGCTATAATTGTCGGTCTGGTTGGAGTAAGACGCAAGATGCTGATCGGAGTCCGCAAGAGGACGGAGGGGAATGGCGCTCAGTACCTACTTCGTTATCTGTTCGCGAATATTCTTGCGCAACGTACACCATGTAAAATAAGTTTCTATTAACAACGAAAACATGTTCGATATTGCAACACACGTGACCTAATTCAGTACCAATATCCTTAACGAGCTGTTTTATCAACCGGCTGGCGTTTGTTACTGTTATTTTTCCCTTTTAGTGTTTATTTTGTATTTTATTAAATGTTTAATGGATTACGTATCTGCTTGGAGCACTGTAAGCGGCGGGATAAATGTTCGTTTATTTAAGATTCAAGCAATATTTTTAGGACTTTTTGTTTTGGCAAAATTAATTTAGGTCACAAGACGTTTGTTGATAAAATTTTTAATGATCTCTGATTCTTCAGTTCTTATATTTCATATACCTACACAATAAATATATTCGTTCTAAGATAACCAAAAAATATTTACGAAAACCAGTAGGTATGAATGAATCACCTAAATAGGAACTTATAGTTTTTTAGTTTAACCTGACTCTAGAACTCCTACTTCTAAATGCATCCATGCACTTTGAATTAGTTTCATACTTTTGTATATTATTTACTATTTCCATATACCAAGCGGGAGATTCGCAGTTGTTGTAGCAATAGTTCATACTGAAACAGCTACATTGACAGTTTATAGTAAAACATTACGAAATAGCTTAACAGAAGCGGCTGGATTCGCGCTCCATAAGTGCGCGGGCGCCGCTTCACCAACATGGCGGCCGCGTCCGAGTCAATGGCCTCCACGGCTTGCGCAACTCCACGCGAATCTCAACGACAAAACAAAGTCTCAGCTTCATATGTGTGCGTTTAATTTATGTATATGTGTTTTATTTGGGCCTGTGTTTGTTTTAAGCGTGTGTTTGTGAAGGGCTTCGACTTGTTGTCGACCTGTAATACTGATTAATTTTATACCGCCGTCACACATATTAGTCGATGTTAGGGATTACTAGTTGAATTTATATTTACTATAAATAGCTCCAATAGATTATTAGGAAGTATTAGAAATGTACAAGAATTGTTAAAATTATTTATATACGCTTTTAGCGTATATAAACATATTATTTAAACATAATTATAATAAAAGTAACCCGTTATATTCTTGTTTATTCTAGGAACAGAAAAAAAAAACAATAATAATTTTGGCTGAATTGATATGGATGACCAGATCCTTAGATCGTTGAGTTAAAAAAGTAGGTCAAAATAATATGGCTACAATCACTAATAGCATTGTAATAAAGTCGCTGTTGGCTCGAGTACGCCAACATTGTTAGCGCTGTCACGTGTACGATATCTGATGCAGAATTGATGATACCTATACTTAGTTGACCATGAACACATACGTTGTAGTAGCAAAGTAAAAATATAGATGCAAATGAAACGACAATAGGTATGAAACATATTATAAGTGGAATATAATATTATTCAGAGAACTATGCCTTAATTAAAATTGTAAAGTTATAGAATTCAGGAACGTAGGATTTTTCGCTAATTTGTAAGTCTAGCTATGGGTGTTTCCAAAAAATATTCGAACTGTATGCTCGACAAATTGGAAGTTAAGGCATTGCCACTGCAAAATTATAATTACAATAGAAATTATATAAGCAAATACAAATTGAAAAGTAAACAAAATGGAATATATTAAGGGGTAAACAACAATATTAACCGGATGTCCTCATCGTGGGTTTGAAAAAAAAAACATTAATTAAAGTTATTCCATGGTTGCCTTTCAATTATACAAAAGTGGTTGCATGCGAATCGGAAGTGTTCCGAAGAGGTCGGCGTCGGCACGTGTAAGAGTTGCGCAACGGAACCTTGCGCGAATATCAAGCATCGCGTCATATGGACTATGTGACCCTTATTGCCATCAGCAGAAGGGCTATAATATACTTGACTTTTCAGCAATCTGTAAATACTGTTGAAATACTTTAAGTCTGTCTCTAAGACGGGGTTTTGAGTTTTTGAGATATTATTAATATAAGTATGAATTTGTGTTTCATAATACATATATCAGGCACACTCTTGTATTTTTTTTAATATAGGTAGGTACATTTAAGAATAGTACACAAAACAGAACCAAAACAACAAAGACACGTTAATTTTATATAATTTATTATTTACATAGCGAATCGAAGGGCCTCTTCAAGGCGTTGAAAGGTCGTGGAGACCTTCTCAACTGGTAACATTGATAACAGTTATGCAAATCGTGTTACCTGCACTATTCACAACACACTAAGACACTACTAGATTGGCCTTTAATAATTAATTTGTATGCTCCTTGAATAACGGCTTGTTAACACGATTTCCTGGTACACTATACAAAATGTAGGAAATTATTTGCCACGTCCCTCTATGATCGTTTATATATAAAACAATGTTATTTAAACTAATTCTGAATGGGAGAGTGTAATTTTGAATGAATGAATTATTTTATTATATTTTATTATGCTTGTCAACCATGTTCATTTGATTTTTCATAACGAATATTAAGAATAATATAAAATAGAGTTCCGTTGTGTGTTCATTAAGTCGAACTACTATATCGATTTTTTAATGCTGTCCTGTTTTTGTTTACTTGCTATTTCTCAAAATACCTGGATCCGATTGTATACAATTCGGCTTGAATGGATCGAATAAGGAAAGAGTTTGCATAATCATGTTATTGCTATGTGTATTTTTTTATATATTTTGATCTCATCTGTAGGCACGTAGGCATTTATGTTTATAACTGTAGCTTATTTAATTGTTTTGATAACAAAGGTATTAATAATTTCTTTAACTACAAGGTAACGTACCAAGTAATTTATCTAATCTGATTGCTATCCTTGTTTTTGAGGCAAAAATACAACAACTCAATGCTGCGATAAACAAATTTTACCTACATTTTTGTGTATTTTTATGTTTCACACTTTAGTCTCTGTGTATGGGTAATATTAAAGATGTATGAAAAGGCAGGTATCACTTAAAAAATGGCCGTACTTTAGTTATCCTACCTTAGATCACGTATATTATGTGTTTCTTGTAAAAGAGGAAAAGTGTAAAATCATAATTCAACTTTTTATTCCGGCAGTAATTCTGTTATGGCGTCGAATATTCCAGAAACATATCAAAGATTTTAGCAGAGAAATGAGAGCAAATTAATTCATAGCTGCTACCGGCATCGGTTCAAGGAGAAGCCTGCGCAAAGGGCCGCCTCAGCGTCACGCGTTGCCATTGACCCACTTACACATAGCAGCGTGTGCGCACTGTGGCAGTATACTCGCTCACTGAAAGCCCTTCGTCAAGCCGCTTGTCACGTATACACATTTATGTTCTTAAATATTTTATTGAATATAACATTTTGTTGTTGAATGTTCAGTAATTCCAACTATTAGGTTTTAACATACGATATGCAATGCATGTAATATGAAAAGTCAACAACAATATAAAAAATTAATCGAAGTACGCAAAATTTTGCTATTTCATGAAAGTTCATTGAATTCGTCACTCAAAAATTTGCTGAAGTGGGAATAAAAAAAATAGTTATAAGTGGTTTGAAGTTCCTCATCGGGGTAAATTTTTTTCTAGCATATTGCTAAAGGCGGTGGTGGATATCGTAGACAATTAAGTCATAGCCACAATATAATGATCGTCTGTCAGACGCTGCGGAAGTCAACAGTAGAAATCCTTAATGATTCATATCTATCGTTCTATTCTTGCAATGTTGGAAGGAGTAGTATAATATGCCAGCATTGATCCACCTAACACTGACTAACATCTTTTTCTGTATTGACCCTCGCTAGGGACAGAATAAGACCAGTTCCCTTTAATTCAATCACTAATGATGGACATTTCTATATATTCTATTTGGGTTTTATCACAAGAAAAGAAACGATCCCAAAATATATTTATGTTGTGCAGGTTGTTGGTGTGTTATTCAATTTATGCGGTACCCATGTATCCAAAATAAATTCCCTTGACCATCCACGCCGACACCCGATACTGAAACAATCTGCCAGATTAGCTTAGCTAAGCTAGGCTAGCTAAGAACAAGCAATACAATCTATGATATTATTTTCACACTATCATCTTTAATTCTTAAATTTTTGTTGTATGTTTTGGTGCATAGCCAAGATTATAATCTTTGAGTATAGTTCCCCAAATCCCTTCCTCAATACTTCGAACTGTTGCATTGCTAAGGCCATGGCAGAACTCATATTCGTGAATAACGTGATGGTACAAAATTTCCATGTTGTTTACAGAAGAGTGTCAAAACAATCTGTGAAAACAAGTGATGTACTAGACCAACATGCAACCCTAAAACTCAAAATACATTTTCATTTCCATTTAGTTACCAAACTTCCAATTTATATTTAAGAACCTGTTAATCTTTTATTAAATTTTTCGTTTTCTTGATTAAGTTAAATACTTTTTTATACCAAAAGCTTTGGCAACCCATTGTTTTCGATATGGTAAGAATCTTCAAAACATAGAAAAACATCGTTTTATAATGTATAGGAAAGTGGTGGGTTATGCTCCAGCTTTGTTACAAAATACTAGTCACAAAATTGAGAAATATCTAATTTTTTTTTTTTTTTTAGTATTAAAACTTAGTTATAGTGGAATATTGCTTCATTTCTGTTTTATATAGAAAAAAATATCACTTCGTTTAAAGAAGTAATTGAACAGTAAGAATTCCACAAAAGTTTATTGTACTTTGTCTTCAGGACATTAAAACTTTACTAGCGACAATAAGACACCGGCACAAAGACACGTTAATGTAGTTTTTAAAATATATATGGCAAGCTGATTATGTGCATAGAATACAGATAGTCCTCGAAATTCACAGCGCCCAAATTAAAGATCTTTACTAAAAAAATCTTCACATTTAAGTCCGTAATAGATTTCTTAATATAAAGTGTTGTTATACAATGTAGAGTTATACGCACATATAATGTAGTTATGTCATAAGAAGTAACTAACCTACCAAACTATATCTAACATATAATTTTAACAACTTGTGTGCGCGAGTGTTACATTTCAGCAGACCTCGTTGGCAGTTGTTTGTGGCGCATCTCAAGGCAACCGGCCCTCCGCCGCAAATAATTCTGCTATTGTGAAACACCTTATCGCGGTGGAACCTTGCTCGGATCATACGAATTACGGTCAAGTTGACGATTTTGTGATAATAATTTAAATGATAGTAATATAAACCTTTGCTAAGAATTTTTATTTTATATGATAGTGAACATTTGAAACGATAATTTTTGTTTATCATCGTTTCTCTTGATAATTTTATAAATTTTTCTATATGTTATAGGACGTATAACCTCTTAAACTATTATTATTGTCTCATAATTCAGATAATCAGTGTCATATAGTAATAGTTAATCTATTTTGGTTTCTAAAAAGTAATTTATATTTAGTAGAAACTTTTAAATATACGCGGAATCATTAGATGCAGCGTTAACTAGTAGAACAAAACAAAATATAAACACGTTGATTTTTTTATTGCAATAGTAAGGAAGGTATTGGTACCCTTTGAAATAGTGATATTTAAATACTTTATAAGGACAATGAAACCAAACTAATTGGACAGCCGACGATAGCAATGGATTTATGAAATAAGTCTGTTTATCAGCCATATATAGATGCGTTATTCATAACAAGAGCAAGCATGTTATGCATTATCTCAAGAGACATGCGGCGATAATAGTGTCGGGGGCGGCGTCAATGCACTCCGCAGCATGCTAGGTCAGTTCCCTGTGACTCAGTCACTAATGCACCGTTACGTACAAACGCATCGTGATCTTCCCTTTTATTATCAAGCTACATAACAATACTATAAATGGAATCCAAGCGTTCGTTTGTTGCTTTCAATACAATTCCAAAAGATAGAGGCAATTTAAAGCGGCAATGGTGATATGAAGTTTATATTAAACATTAATTTTCGTGTATCTATAAAAATTTATAAAGAATGACTGGCAACTTGATGCCTTTGCTTACAATTATACTGTGCTTGAAACCAGCACGTTACATGTGATATTTAAACTTTCAGTTTCTACCACCGTTTATTCGTATTTTCATATCAGAACTTTCAATTGGGTACGTATTGAGTAGCGCTCTTATAATTAATGCACTCGGATTTGAATATCATTGATTGTTGATTATGTAATCAGAACCCGGAACATCTGCTTGTTTGCTTCACTTTCTCAGTCCCCGAGGGCATGTAACCCTTCCGCGGACACCGACCACCCTTGGACATAGATTTTTTATCGTATACTAAATAAACTGCTTAATGAGAAATATCGGTTACGGAAACACTTCAATGAACATATCGTATTGTCAAATATTTGACCGTGCCCACTGGTTGTTCAATTTAATGCAATGTTTACGTATACGTGCACCCTAATAGATACGGTCATTTTTAGACAAAATATATTTCGTGAGAATTATTATTAATAGTTATTAAGTTGTATGAAAACAAATATCATGTAAAGCTAAAAATATGAATACTGTGTTTGGTTTAAGATAATATTCAATTATTTTTAAGTCATAAGTATGAGATGTTTATTTATTTTGAATAGCCCTATAAAGAAAAGTATTCGTGTATGTTGAATATAAAATTTTGAAGGGTGATTAGTGGAGCAGATGGTAAAAAAGCTAGATAAATGGTAAATGAGCATGATATCGGACATGATCTGCAACTGTATGCGCCGGCGCAGCTTGAGCGGCTTGACCAATGGCGGACTAGCTTCGGAACGCATCAAATTAATTCACCGCAAGGCGAATTTAAGTCATTATAGTAAATATTATATAAACAAATGTTATCTGAATATATGTTACAAAGTTTACGATTGTATATGCAAAATAGCTAATAGAGATCGGTAATTAAAGAAATTGTTAAAAGTTGTCAATGCCAAATACTCTGAATCAGTTTTTATGTACAGACTTCTGAATAGACTTGCGGGAAGCGGTAATTAGTGGATCTCTTTATATAATTTCTGCTTTATGGTAATCATATTTATAAATCTACAGTATAATTGCCAACCTACATCATATGCGGGGCGGAAACATTTTGTAGGGTTGCGATTTATTACGGACGCTACACGCCGCCAGCCTGTGACCCTTTGCTTTAATTGGCTACAAAATACTTGCCCTTAAAAAGTTAACGATAGCGGAAACTGTCAGCCTTTTAAATGTGACTGTTACATTTGGATTTAAATTTAATGGCACCATGAAAACAAAACATAGTTGTGTTATTTTTTAATTCAACATAGGTACATCGATTACGTTAAGCATCTTTGAAATTCTATGTTTTATTCTTCACGATTTAGGATTTAAACACGAAACACGTAAGTGCTTATGCTATTTGCATTTTAAATACGATCAATGTGACTTTTATTGACGTATTGACTTCTATTTTTTGATTTGTGCATTTTTAAAGTGACATATGCCGCGATGTGACTACGAAAATTTTAATACGTTAAGCAAAACCAGAATGATTGCATTATATCAACAATAAATCTAATGACACGATGCCGTCTATAAATATTATCGAGACAGGTAGAATTTTAAACTAATGACATATGAAATAGGGAAGTCATAAGTATTGTTATGCGGTTTATAGAATATAAACTTTATTCGTGGTTAATAAAGTATATTTTTAATAATGAAGAAATTGCATTAATCTTTCGCTTTTTACGACGTTCCTAAGGGATGAGGGGGCGGTGTAAAGCAAGAGGTCGCTCGCTGAAAGGGTTGTGTGGGAACGGAGGGCACCTGCGTCTGCACATGGTGCTCGCCACTGAGTTTTTTATACATTTGCGCAGACAGATCAGTAAAACGCAGTACACATCTGTTATTGAACGAAGCTAGCAAGACAGGTCAAATAATTATAATATTTGTAACGATTTTCGGATATATTTTTTCTTATTACGACGACTTATCGACAAACGGTTAATTCCTTCTAAAAGCCCTCTTATTTGTTTAATATATTATTCACAGTAGAAGCAGTCATTGGAATGAGTAATCTTACCGTCAACGTCACATGAAAATTACTTTTTATTGACGGTACAAAAAGAGGGTAGTTGCGAACTGTATAATGCTACTGTTTGCCATGACATTATCGTGTCGGCGAACAAACTCATTACCGATTCTCTGTTTCGCAGTGTAATCCAAGTCTACTTTAAAAAGAGCCACTTTGCTATAGTAAAGGTACTAGCCAATGGTTCATGGAATTGTAAATTACAGTATCGGTTGCATTATTAAGACGCGTTGGTCGTTACCTTGCGAGCTGCCCCTATTTCTCGCCACAATTTATTTATTTCGCAACACATTACCTGTCAGCCTTTTCACCCTTCGCTCAAGCGTTGCCGGCAATGAATACTTAATGAGGCTTCGTTAAAGCCCGCGAAAGCCACCTAGGCCCGAACTAACTCGCTAACAAAGTCAGTCACGCACAGCACTTCGAAAGCTTTATCTATATAACCTTTTCAAGGAAAATGCTCACTGGATAAGTTATGTATTACCTGACATGTTCCCCATACCGTCGGTTCATCGCTGTGATTTTTTCCATATTAATAATTAATAACAATTAATCAATGCTAAATAATATCTTAATTTTATGTAACCACCTTATAGAAAGCAGTATTTATATTTGAATTGCTAATTAGCACGCGTATGGGATAAATGTAAGCCCTTAATACAGTCGTTTACATTTTAAAGGGCGACTCATGCAGCGAGTGTTAATCGGATAGTATTGTATTTTTTTGCATAAGCGGATAACCCTTTCAGCGCTACCTGCTCTTACACAATTGCCTTGCGTATTGTATGCAAGTCGAACTAAAAGTAAACTGAATAAGTTAACCATGAGGTGGAAATATTTAAGACTAAAATATAAAAAAATTTTTTTTTTAATTAGTTTTGAATTATTTTACGTAGTGTCATATGCAATACAAGTTGAAAATTTAGTGCAAGTTTTGTTTTTTATTATTAAATGGGTGTTTTGGCATTAATTTACTTTGGTTAATTCTTATTTCTTACTCAATGGGATTTCGTTCAATTATTTTATATTGTGTATTGTCACCCTACCAGATTCAAATAAAAGTACTATAAAGGAAATAAAGGCAAAAAACTTACAAAAACAGTTTTTTAGTTAATGCAATATAGGTCAGGTGCATATTCAACCCTTTCTGAGCGTGGGAGTTACGTTTTTTTTGCAAGATATACTTGATATGACGTTTTTGTGCAATATAATTTTTTTGTAGATTTACACAAGAAAAGTGTTTGCGATAATTTGTTCCCACATTTTTCAATGCGATCAGGGAAGCGATGACAGTTAAGTATATAGAATACAATGAGCTAGGACCGTTACGTTGGATTACAGTTATTAAAAAAACAAGTTAATAAAAAATGGAAAGTACAAGTTCATTGCAATCTGAAGCATGTGTAATATGAAAAAGATAAACTTAATATCTACTAAAAACACATAAAATCTGAATTATATAAAATCTGAATTATATAAGTATAATTATTTTTGCATACCTAAAGTTTAGAGATATTTATTCGAAACAATAACATTCTTCATCAACGAAACACACTGGAGAACATAAGTAAAACGCATCTCCTTAAATAAATTAATGAGTCAAGACTCAGACAACGACTGTCGGATAAACAGCATGCCTTGATATCCCATAATGGTTACAGTCAAAACGTATTTGCTGAAAGAATAATGATAGTTCGCTGCGGGGAGACCGGAAGCCTTACATTCGCTGCAAAGAAGCTTCCGTTACGTCATGTGTGACATGATTACATGGAAAAAAATTATCAAGATTCTTACTTATAAAGGGTACGAAATCATTATAACATCATTAGATCTCTTTTAACCCGCTACAATCTCAAATAAAATTTTAAACATGTGTTCGAAATGCGTTATTTTGAATTTTTTTAATATTATGCTTACTTAGGTGTCTAATATAAAAATACCTAATGACTTCTAAAATATAAGAAGAAAGACTAGTGTGCTCTGTCTATATCTGTCTTAATTTTAAGAATAATTCCAGCTTTAATTTTTATTATGTATGTGTATATACAGTTTGTTTTTGCTCGTGTCATAGTTCAATCCGAACCGGCGTGAGAACGCTTCATCGCTGAAACTTGCAGGGGATTTTTTGTTAAGTAGGTTCAATGAACTAGCCACTCGTAATGACTTGTAACAACGTCTTTCAAAATTGTAGGTTACTGAATTTCGTATAACTCACAACGAAGTTATTATAAGAATAAGAAATCATATAATTTCTCTTATAATATTATTTTTAATATGCAAGTGGTATTTCTTGGAGCTCACGTGACCCATAATCCTAAGCCTCTATTTCAAAATAAACTCAGTTATCACGTTGCATCCAAGTCAAACCGCATTTCGTGTTTTTGTTGAAGTTTTTGCGCAAAATTCTCTGTAACAAAAACGAACACACTAAATGTTTGCTTAGTGACAAAGCAAACCTGCCATGTATGTCTTAATCTTTGAGATTTTTTAACTAAAAACGTTAAGTCAAGCTAAAACGTGATTTAATCTGTAATGTTGGATTTTGTATTATAAAAATTAATATCGCATCATATAAATAAATAAAGATCTCTGAATATGTCTTTCTTATAAGAAATTCAATGCACGTATGAGCTTATATTTCATTTCAATACGTTTCGTATTGTTTGCCATCAATATATTAATTGAACCCGCATTAGCATGTTTTGTATATGGTATTTTGTTAGCATCGTCAAAAGTTTCATTCTTATTTATTTCAATGTACAGTTATTCTACGATCCCTCCCACGCTTTTGCACACTTTTAACATAAAAAGTGGATTCCATGAGGTTTCTACCTGCTCGTGTGGCTTGCAGATTTGATATCTTTTGAGAGAATTTTTTGCTTTAATTTGTGACAATTATACCGGTATATAACTTTTTACCTGTATCATTTTTTTCCAATACGAAATTCTATGCTTTTTGCACTCCGCTGTGTTTTGGTGAGGATATATTAGATTTGGGTTTACTGTTACTTTTAAAACCTAAGATGATTGTTTTCTTTTTCAAGCCATTGCATATAAAATGCTGGGTATACATTTATATATACATTTAATATTTATATAATTTTATTTCATCGTTTGTAGTATGATCAAAAAGCTTAATCTTGACCAATTTTTATTTAAAAATTTACTTGCATGTTCTGATTTCGTCTTAGTCAAATCGATTAGAGACGATCTATTAAGAGAAAATCGTCCAAAGGATATTCAGGTAGACTGATGATATTGCGTTTTATGGAACGGGTAGATGTTTAAAAAAGCTCTCTGCATGTGCCATTTGAAAAGGTTTAAAAAAAAGAAATTGGTAGGCAAAGAATGGATGTTGAGGCCACAGAAAGGGTTAGGGGCTAAAACGTATTGGATAGAGCAAAAAATTTGATATAATATTGTTTCATATGATACTGCTGTAATGTTTTGGTCGTTGCCATTATTGAATATAGTACCTATAAAAGAACTTATTAACAGACAAAATGTAATGTATGATACACCTAGTTAACATTGATTTGATCTCTCTGCTTAGTATGTAGTTTTTTTAATATCAAGCGACCAATTCTCTACATCGGGATACGAATTCTGAGCACAAATTGCAGCCAATAATCATATTTTTTATACTATGGAAACAATGAAGGAATGAAGGGTATTTTTTGCGTCGCTTTCACAACATGTGCAATGTATGACCCAGTTATACACTTCCTTTGCATTATGTTTTTTTTTCTTATAAAACAAAAGCACCTATTTACATTATTTCTTCCCGATAATCATGTTTAGATTATATTTCCTTTTATATTACAACAAATGGAAAAAAACTAATGTTTAAAAACCTTTAAACTTATTTAAAATCATTCATAATTCTAAACCAGATTATTTAAAATTAGAATTCCTAATATAGATCTTTTTACATGAAGTGAGCAGACTTAAGCCCATTAGGAAATTCCATTTTTGAAATGATTGTAAAAGAGTTGACACAGTGACAGCTAATTGAAGTACGCCCATCTGCGGTGTTTTTGCTGTTAAAGGGCTAATCTCGCGACATCCCTTCAAACTTTTTGTTTTATATCGCAACAGTGAAGGGTTGTAGTTTTTACTTGAGAATTTCTTCAGATTACCATATATCATTTTGTTACAGCCTTCTAAAATAAACTTTGATGAACATTTTCTGTAACAAATGTGCATAAAAAAGATATTTGAAAAAATACTAATGCAGTTTAATCTTCTTTGTAACATTTTAAGTCTTCATCGAGCAGTGGACTGATAGTGGAAAATAGATTAATGAACAAATTATTATTGGTAGACACCTACGTACTTTACTCGCTTACAAATCTTTAATAAAATACATCAACAATTAATACACACCGATCTTGATCGCTTGTAAGAACTATAAATAAGATTATAATAGAAGAATTAAATAAAAGATCTTTAGCAGACTTATTATGGCAGATAGTTATTACAATTTGTTTCGAACAGATAAAAGCCGCCGTCATTCGTACAAATGATCAATTGCAAATGTAAGCGATATGTTATTCCTGGAGTCTCGGGGGATATCTCGTTAAGCATATGTTTCAAAACCCTTTAATTGAGCTGTTCCACAATGAAGGGTTACACCCACGCTCCAGCATCACGGTTTCGCTATTCATAGGCCCGCCTGAGAGATGCTAATTTCGATATTTATTATACCAACCCCAAATTCTGCCGCCATTCAGTGCTTTTGTGTTTATACTTCCGGTAGCTGATATTTGACATTTTGACAGGTTCAGTTATTCGATTATGGTTGTAAACAAAGGTGGGTTATAAAGAACTTTGTAAACAGATCTAGATACCAGGGCAGCATAAGTCAAAAGAGCTTCGTCTTAAATTCAGATATACTCGATATATAAACATAATTAACAAATATATAACAGATAAGACGTCCAATGGGATCGTCCGCTGCTATATAATATATTATATGTATATAAAAAGATAAGAGGATCCGGTTCGCTAATATATTCGCGATACCATACAGCGTTTTGTTACGCAGCATGCCCGCAGTCTAGACCTAACGTTATTGGCCGGCCGGTCGGGAGGGCGATCCTCCTTCCTCTCGCATGATGTGATTCGCGAACAACTACTTATAAACTTGTAGCGAATCGCGTCCTGCGCAAACAACGCACACATTTAAAACATACCTCCTCTCAACTCTTTATATCTAGAGAATAGTACCAGGCGTTCATAAGTTTTGCTTAAAAGTTATTTTATATACATATTATTTACTTATTCATATTTATCGTGATAGTGAATCAGGTTCCTATGAATTGTATTGTATTCTGTTATTTAAATTATGTTTGTAATCAATAGATACAATGATTTGCATTGAAACCAGTCTTCGCACTATTTCCTAACGGCTGTGTTCAGAAATGTATCAGAGTTCAGAGGTGACGTTGGTGCAAGAATGCGTGCAGTTAAAGGGACTGTGTTCAGTTCTTTTAATATATATGATAAAAATATATATTTATTTATGTTTTTTTATATATCAAAATGAATTTTGTAATCGATATATACATACTTTATTATTAGATTAGTGAGTAAAAAACAATTATATTTATATACACTTGATTATAAAGAGTAAAAAATAGGAATTTTAACAAAAATAACGTCCCGAGGAAAATATAAAAATAAATGTGAATGGTTTTATATTTTACCTTTCTACTTTTCAATTATTTCACTGCTACCGTGATCGCTGGACGACGAAGTGAAAATTAAATAGAAACAATTTTTTTTCAAGCTACGTAAATACTGAGATCTAAGATTTTCGCGAGTTTTATTCATTTAAATGAAACTAGTATTTTTCGGATATACTACGCGTGATTTATTTTTGTAAAAAACTACATACTCCCGACGTTTCGGTTACTTTTCAGCAACCGTGATCACTGGCAGACGAGATTACGTAAATACTATACAGTTAATAAAGGACAATTATATATATTTATTCTAATATATGAATTTATATTAATAAAACATGTTATATTAATTCTTTTAAATAAAATAACCGTCACGATAGTATTACATCTGTGAGAAAATTGCTAATGGTCATCGCGGAACTGCCCACTGAGCTAATGATCACACGAACAAAACAAGAGAACAAACCCGCTAAACTCAACAAAGCTAAACAAAGGAAAGGTGTTCATACAATACCGTCCATATTAATTACAATTCTCAAGAACTTTAACAAAGGAAAGGGTTTAATAGGCTTATATCAAATAAACGCGCCGTAAATAGTTTGCCAACTGACCGCTGCATGTCACGGCGTTTTCTTTTAATTTAATGTGATGTTAAGGGTCATTTGTTTGTCCGTTTATAAAATTATTTTTATACATTTTCGATGTTAAAATCAGTTGCGGTTGAATGTCGGCAATTTCATTGAGTACCCTTTGAACCGGTTCGGATTATTAAATTTTTCATTAATAACTCTTCGTTTATAACCGTAACGACGTTAATAAAAAAAAAAATCTAAGTGTCAATATTTTGTCAACTTTTATTAATTTTCTGATATCATTAAAAATGTATGAAAGTTTAAATAATATATATATATATTTTATTTTCCTGTAATTTTATATTATGACTAGGTTTAGCAAATGTAAATAAATAACTCACCGTTACTATGGCAACAATGAAACTTAAATTCAAAGGCAAGTTCACTCCATCGGACCTTGGCAGGGACGGCACTTGTCAAGCGTGGGTCATAGGTGACGAACGGACATACACCCTGTTCCATCGAGACTATTTTATATACAACTGGAATTATTAACGTCTCCGCTGTCTGCCCTATCACGATAGTACCGTTTTCTCAAAACACCCGATAAGCTTGCATTAGTTAACAACGAAATTGCTAGTGGAACAAAATAGATTCTTAACATTAAATCTTGAATATTAAACGGACATACCGAAAAGTATAATTTTTGTTTTAAAAGGAAAGCAATGTCAGTGTCTTTGTAAAACAGTTAGAAATTCGGATAATTGTGCATTATCTAACAAAGGCACAATGGAATTCCATTGGTGCAACAATGAAGGGTACATCAGGTAGGGTTAGAGATTCGCGATGGGATTATTTCGCTAGCCGTTGGTCACCTCTGACCACTGACCAGTGACCTCATGGGACTGGGAACTTGAACTTAGACGTGACATTGAAATTCAATTGATTGCCATGACATTTTCTTTTTTTTTTTCAATTTATGAGTTTGTTCCATCTATCCTCATATTTTTCCTTTTCATTTTGTTGAACTTCCGTTTAGTACTCAAAAGAAACGTCGCAATTAAGATTTAATTTTCGGCCGATATACTTGTATTAATCTCAATATAGATTTAATCTTATGAAAAAAATTATATTGATTTTAAATTAAGAATTATAGTTTATAACACCTAATTTAATCTAATTTAAAGTAGATATAGAATGTTAAGTCTTAAGGTCTAAAATAAAAAAGATATTTAATCAATGGTCAGATTGATCCGTCCAGGTATTCGCAACCCCTCGTACAGGCCAGCCGTTGACCACCTCTGACCGGTGACCGCTGACCTCATGGGATACACAACTCGTTCTATCACCACTACTGACATTGAACTTCGCGAATAACAATGTTATTTTTATAGATATACATAAAAAATGTATGTGAATCATGTAGAGCGATTTTTTATTTTTATCTACGACGATAAATAAGAAACATTTAATCAATTTTTATATGAAATGCATTATCGAAATTAGTTTTTTATTTTACTTATGTTTAAAATAAAATGCTTATATCATAACTAATTTTGAGTGTGACCAATCTAAAATTCACAGGTGAATTGCGTTTTATAAGTGAATTTGTAAAATTTTACTACTAATAAAATAAAATAATTTTTATGTCGAATATTTGTATACTCAATAGTATAAATCATTCCCCAATTGACAGAGCCATGCGAAAGGGTTGTTACTGGCCGTTGGTCACCTGTGACCTGTTCACTGCATCGTATTAGCATAACGAGTAAAATCGAAGACAAGATAAATCTCTAAACTCTTATAGCCTTTGTCTCTTTTGTGTGATTAAATTTGTGTAAGTTGAATTTATGATCATCCGTAACATTAAAATGATTACTCTCAACTCTCGAGGCGTAATAATTAAAAATATTAATTGAAGCAACAGCATAAATTCATACTATTGACCAGACTTTGGATGTACGTTTTAGACTATTTTATATTTATATACAAGATTTGTTAAAATATAAATTTTGACAGTTCCAGATTAAATATTATGCCCATAAAATAAATGTAGGAAATTAAAAACTCGTCAAACTTATTAGTTCTGATGATTCTTAAGTTCGCAATCATATTATACATTCGGTTCAAAGGTTTGTTTTTGCATTATTAATGTGGATTGAAACAATATATTTCAGTGTCATTTAATGTAGCGATTTCTATTCAGTAAACAAGTTTCGCGTACAATGAAGTTCAGTGGCCGACATCACAAGTCATAACCTATATAATCTATGTCGATGGACTTTAAAATTTACTTAAATTTTAATTATCTTGCATTTTGTAAATGTTATGTATAGTTTTATATCTTGTATGTATCTTATTAAAATCTATTGATCTATTTATTCTCACTTGTATTATAATAGGATTATTCTGTCACATAATTATGGAAGCACCACCCACCCACCGAATTAATTCCCGTAACACTAGATGCATTAATTAATCCGGAAGTCTGGGAGAGGTGACTGAAATAACTCGACTTGTCATAGGTCTCAGGACGGAACCATTTATATATATTTATATTATTTTATTGGGCACTGAGATTTGATGTAGAGCTATAAGATTTTAGACGAGTATTCATATAATAATAATAAAAAAAAAACACAAAATTCAAATCACTGAATATAAAATAAATATTTAATTACAAGTTATTTTTATGTAGTTAAAGTCGATTTTTTTTATTATATTATAAATAAAGATAATAACAAAATACATATATGATTTCTCTGATAATTATAACGCAATCACAGAAATTGCCAGTCATATATACGTTTGTATAATATGGTTTATTTGAGTGACGTTAATTTTACAAGCTCTGTGAGCGTCTGTAATGTCTTTTAATATACCTGGTACGTAATAAGCCGGTTCAAGCATATGCTGCGCATGCTCCCTTACGTGGGAAGTGGAAGCTTCGATCTTTTTATTTGAAACGAAATTAAAGAAACCTACATTAATTACTGGGGTGAATACTAAATATAATTGAACTCTTTTTATTATTTTAAAACGTTCGACAACATATGATTTCTGATGTAGGTACGATGTGTAATTAAATTTCGATATCAAATATTTATATAAAAACTTCCAAGGGGTTGGTAGAATTTTTGTATGACTGGCTTATGTATCTGACTTTGTTCAAGACGACTGCTAAATTGGTCGAAAAAATAAACTCGTAAAGTGGTCTAAAACAATACACACGGTAACCAGCCGCCAGCGACATCTATACTTTGCTTCACTTCGTACACTATACAATTGTTATGCTTTAATCCTGCGACAAGTACGTGATATTTAGGAATAAACAATAGCAAATATCTCAATCTGAAGTCTAAGCTAGATAACTATAACTTCTCATCAAAATCCTGTGATTAATTTCTGGGTGAAGGAGCAACATACATACATGATTCCATACATTTATCCATAAATTCTCACAAGCTTTCTAATTTATAGTATTAGTGGGTTTAAAACTATTAATTTTCATAAATACAGTGGTGATAAAGTAATAATATATTGTAATATTCCACCTCTTATGTACAGAGAAATGTCATCCTTATCTTTGTTTGTTATAAAAACGCAAATATTGATTTTAATTAGCCATTTGGCCATTTAAAGGGCAATTTGCATAGACGATAATGTTATCATATTATAAGTGACAACATACCCATTTGTTATTGTTGAATGTAGGTTATAATGGAATAAATATTGTATGGTGATTATATTGAACACGACTAACACTGTTAAAAGACGATGGACCTTAGTATGAGTTAGCATCCATCTAGACACAGACGATTTTCAGTTTTTCAATGTTCTTACAATATAATATTAATGTAGATATACGAATGAAATGTGCCAGTGATCATTGTTGCCCCGAATAACCTACTTTAAAGGGAAATTGTAAAGCAATTTGCCATGTTATTATTAGTTAATTAGAACATATGACGATATCAAACAATTTAATAACGTTTTAGTTAGATTCAACTTCGTGTTTATGTTGTTGTTAATAGTATTTATTATAATTAGAGAGCTTTTAAATAATAACAAAATTATTTGCGAGACTTCGTTAATGTTATCTCAATCTGTCAATGGCGAAAATAGAATATCGCTTTAATGTAATAAAGTGTTACCATTATTAAAGAGAATTATGTAGCGAACCTTCCCCTATAAACTGTAAACATTACAACGTGTTGCCTAATATGCTTTGTTTATGTTTTCTATTAATATAATTTGGTGAATTGGGAGCCAGGAAGCGACGTCACAGCTTGCCCGCAACGCGTTACATGTTGAGGCAGGACGGACATTCTAGTAGTTTCGATTACACCGTCAGAAAAAAAAACACACCAATCAAATATATATTTCAACTTATTAATTGTGGTTATTAATTTCATATATCGTTTAATACTTGTAGATTTAGTGCGATTTACTTGTTATTGAATTGAATCTATTGACTTATATCTTAACCGTAATGACTTAAGAATACTGGTGTGGAGTCATTTTGTTGGTGACGGTATCAATTATGGCATATAAGAAGACTTGAAAGTATCATCACATTGTAAAATAGCAACCATCCATACCGATACTTATTTTATAATACACATTTTGTCATTTTAAATACAAGATCGTGTTAATTTGCTACATGAAAACAAAGATAAAAGAATGCCAGCAAAAGATATGTCTACATGCAAGATCGAATCACACGTGATAATCTGCGATAAACTATATCGCGTTTATATGCAAACGTGCCAGCCTATGAGTATATAGAAATAGCTAGCAACAAATAAACAATTTAAACATCGGGTGACTAAATAGTTGAATCCGGTCGGGAGCATTGGCTAGCGAGTTTGGGGGCGAGGGGGGGCGAGGACGAAACGGCAGCGGGGGGAGGACCAGAAGTGCAATGTCCTCGCCAACATCGCCAGAGATGCCTTCCACGTCCCAGCCGCTTATCTAACAAAATAAGGAAACATTTAAGGGTTTTTGTATACGTGACTGGCTCAGATACAACAGACACCTAGCTTCCCTTCATTTGGTGTTCGTTTATTGATAGTTGGAATTTTAAGAAGTCGTTTGTTTTGTAAGTTTACGAATAAAATTAAGGAATGCAATTTAATTAATAAACTAGTAAATAATGAGAGGGAGACAGCTCGAATACGTTGAAGGTATCCTTAATTAGTGGAATTTGAACGCGAGTCTCCCCATGGTTTTTGGTGTCGATGTCGATGACCAGGCTTAGGGAAGCTGAAGCCATAAAAATTACCGCCAACCAGCACGAGGGCGAAACCTGTTATTTCTTATATACTTTGACTTTTTTTGGTTTGTGGTGTGCATTTACTTTATTTTGACTCGTTAAACTGTATTGCAGCTGTATTTATATAACTCAAGTCACCAACTTTATGTATTACACAGATTAAACAAGGTTTTGATGGTTATGCATATCTTTTTATTTCTTTACCGAATTCGATAAGTCAAAGGCATATAATAACTTGTCATAATTAAAAAATATATTCATGTCAAAAAATATCATCTGTAATTATAAAAATGTCTCATTTGTATTCATTTGTTCCTATGTATCTTTTATCAGTGTCATTATAGAATGTTTAGGAATGTTTTGGCTTTAATACACAGAGTAGTTTTTCGTTAATTATTGTATTGCGAATGAAAGCTTGCATATGTATTTGTGTGATGAAGAAATCACACCATAGCATCTATAGTCAATAAATCATTGTAGCTGTTGAAAATGTTTATTGCTGGTGACAAAGAAGGATGAAAAAAATGCGATATTAATGGAAAAATAATTATTCTTATCGCAAAATTTCGTGAGGCTAATGGCCGATGCGCACTTCGCGTTATTATCTCGCGATATCTAATGGAGTATTCGTAATTAAGAATCGATTAAATAGTAAAAGGGTCACATTTGCCAACATCGAGCGAGATAACCAATTTCATAAGAATATTCGATAATTGTGCTCAGTATTTAAATTTAAAGTTAATTTTAAATAAATCATGAGAAAGAATACTACATTTGTCTTTCGGACCTAACCGTTACGTAGTTCTAGAAATTGTGTGTTATAAAGTATAAAATTTCGGAGGCCTATTAACCGACTTATGTAAGAACAGTCGTGCCGGGCGAGGTAAGTGCGGGACGAGCATTCTTGACCTTGGGGAAGGTTTGAGGCGCTGCTCGCGGTCCCTGACCTGACTATTTCGAGTGGCAAGTGCAGCGCTGCATGCAATGCGCATACCGAAATAGCCGCATCGCTGACGCCCCGCCTCACTCAGGATACAGCGCTTCCAACTCACCTATAGAAACCCAGCGATGACTCCGCAAACAGAACACACTCATAACATAACTGATAAATAGATCACAGTCACGGAGCCGTTCATTACGCTTAACAGAGGTTATACACTCTAATAACGAATATAAGATAAATGTACCCAAGATAAATATTATTTACGGTTAGGAAAAATGGAGAGAGAGTTTGATGGACGAGGGAAAGGCTCCGCTCGAGGCTGCAACCGATGCACTTTCTCGAAAACTCGTATCGTACATTTAAATGCATACTGTCCCGACATATTTATAGATAAGAGTAACTGATACTTTTTAAAAATACAATATCTTAAGGGTTTTTCGTAATATAAAGGAAATTTAAATTTTTTATTTAAATTCTTAGTCTGAATTCGTTTCGTTTTTACGCATTAATAGAATAGGAATTTTACAAGTATCATTAAACATTTATCGTATATCTTATTTCCTAACAAATTGCTTATAACAATTTCATAATATACGTAAATTCTTTTTTAATAAATTAAGTAATTAATACATTCAGAACTGATTTTTTCCTAAAGAAGCTTCTGGACTAATACAGCTATAATACGATATTCATGTAACATGACTAGAAGATGTTACAATCAGCCCTTCTATAACCCACACCAACATATCTATTACAGTGTGCATGTGTGTGTTAACGTCCAATATATTGCGCCCGCGCTGCACTCAAGGTTACTGGCCAGCAATAACGCGGCCTAGCGACCAAATTTAAAAATGTCTCTGTGTCACAATCCTCATAAAAGAAATATAGTCATGATTTGATTATCCTGAATATTAAATCTATTGTAATCGTTTATAACATTTTAGGAAATCATATCGATATACTTAATAGTATTAGAAATTAGTAAGATTTAGAATTAATAAAAAAAATTAATCTATTGTTGGCTAGTGTTAGGTCACCCACATGCATTTTAGAAAGTTAGCATGAACAATTTTTAGTCTTTAAAATTGGGAATAAAAACTGTTTGGTGTCGAATGAGTATTGTTTAGCTAAATGTTTTGAGCCTTAACAGCAATATAACATTTACGAAAACTTAAAAATGCGCTGAAGAAACAAAGAATACTAAAGATTTGATGTTGAAGTATAAGTTTTAAGGGCGTGCGAGGGTGGACTGTGACTTGTTCTGCCGAATGACTTCGTAGCGTCCGGGAGCGCGGCCAACGACCTGCCCAATCTCCGCTGCATTAGCATAGCAAGCAATATTTATGTCTAGCCGACGCATGTGTGCGTTAACTGCTCGTGTGTGCTGCGCCCGCGCCCTCCTTGCGAAGCTGTTTCTCGTTCCATGTATGTGTGTAGATTAGCTGCACACAACGATGTATAAAAAAGGAATTGTTCTTTCCTTTCGTCCTTAACTGGTATCTTTGGTCTGACAGTGTATCACAGTTTGTATTATTACAGCAATGTTCTTTCAATAACAGAACTTTTATTGCGATTACTTTAACAATGACAATTATATCAGATATTGTCGATAGAGAACTATTTACGAGCGTACTTTGGACTCCAAAGTCAAAATTTTGTTATTTATTAGTCGTCTGCATACATGTGTATTTAGAGACATCGCATTGGTGTGAAATGTGCATGTGTGAGTGGAATGTGGCGACGCTGATATAATTTTTTCGTTGTAGCCACATTTGATAAAAAGATCAAGTTCAAAGGGGCGACTTGGATATGTTGGAGATGTCGAATTTACGATTTCATTTCATATTTAGATCTTACATAATTCTACAAATTTTAATAAAAGTAGTGTTAACAATAAGTCGGAATAAAAAGACAATGCAAAAATATTATGTAACCTAATAAAAGTTACACTTAACAGAATAATAAGTTTACAACTGACATAATCCAATTCGGTAGCCGGCTTAGCACCTATAACAATGGACTTATTGTTACTATTATAACGTGAATGCAAAAAATTGCTTCCTTATTTGCATGGAATTTTATTAGCAAAACGAGGATTAGTTGGCTGTATCTGTTTGTAAAGGTGTTTATCCTTTAACAATTGAATAGTTTTCGTACCTGCGAAGTCATCGATATTTTTTATGTTTAAAACCACTCATAAAACTATATATTGCGTAATTTTTCTGTATTGTACAAAAACCCTTTCCGTTTGTGTTTATTACGCTCGTTTATTTAACCCTATACATTCTCGGTCGGCATCTTTGCGGAGATCTGCAACTTTTGAGGTTGGTTGTAAAGTAATAAAAATTGCACCATTCTATGCAGAAAACGTGCGCATTGGCAGTAAAGGGTTACTTCGATGAGGCGTAGTTTCTCTTTTATTTAGCGACATCGGTTTTTAAAAGCGTAACGGTACTTTTACTTTAAATGCATTTTTGGATGAACAAAAATTTAATGGACTCCAATGATTAATGTGTTTTTATGTGAAGATTAGTGTTATGTCTTAAAGCAATATTCAAACGTAGTATTTGTCACGAACATAGATATACATAAGTGGAGCATTTAGTAACCTTTCCGATTTGACATAATATTTATGGACTGGTCAATAAAAGTAATAAAATATTCATTTAGGCACGACAAAGTTAAAAACTAACAGATTTGGTATAAGAGAATTGTATTTAATATCAGTTATTTGAATTAACTTAATGTCTTAGCCTTTACTCGTCTTTTAAACAAGATTTTTGTTAAGTTATCGAAACGTATGGTAAAAAAAAACAAAAATAAAATTCATTACAATCTGAGCTCAATGACAGAATGTAGATGTGTTTTCATAAAAATATTAAAAACGATATTATCTTAATGTTTTACGAATATTTCATCATGTACATAATTTTGCTAAGCAAATCATTGAAATAGCTAGCGATATATAAAACCAAATATATTACTTTTAATTAATTGATTGAGAATAAGAAGTAAGGTGAAATGTGTAATTAAAAGGTTTTTTCAGAGCTGTCTTTGTATAAAAATATACTCAATATAGAGAAACAAAAAAATCAATACAAGGAATGAGGAGATAGAAATGAAACTAAATTGTTTATATTTAGATAAAGGATAAAGATTGCCGACTAATTATTTTTTATTTTCATTTATCCGAAGATAAGGCTGAGGAATATAATGATTATGCTTAAGAGAGTAGCGGAGCCATTTAAATAAGGTTTTTGTGTTGAAAAACATTATTCCAAGTATAATTATTATTAATATTAAAATAGTATTTCACATTGGTTATATTAAAATGTATAATTTCAAACAAAAACCTAAATAAATTTAACTTAACAGTAATCCCTATAACTAATAACCTTATACATACTTTAGTGTTTTAAGTATGTTATTAAAGTGTAATATTAAATTAGTATTGCCTATAAGATGTGATTTTTAAAGGCGAATCAATGAAAAAAAAAACAAAAGGATTCTAAAGATAGAAATTAAAGAGTTAAATGTTTTTTTTAACTTTAGAATTGCATTCGAACAAAAAATATATTTTCGCTAAAACCTTAACTGTTCACTAAAATTCAACTTTCGTTCATTGAACAATGTTATCTGGCGCTTGTTCAAAGGATCCGACATATTTATATCTACCCTTAGCAAAGGCACCGCCTTTATGGCGTGTTACAGACCCTTTCACCTATCCGTTACTTTTGCGCAACTTTTCTCTTATTCTAATCACTTTTCTATGACTAACTGTTTCTCCATCTTATCTAAGGTTAAAAAAACAATTTAAGCGAATCGCACAATAGGACTATTCAACATATTTGTTCCTCATTATACTCACACACTGGCCGTGCCTTATCAGCATTCAGTTTCTAAAGATTCGCCTTTTGTTGAAATATTTTCTGCAAAAACTTCACTAACAAACAGATTTTTCGCAGAGTTCAACCAGGTAAGTTCATTGTTTAAATCCAGATCCAATTATCGTACTTTTAACCTTTGCCATTATGAATAACATTGTTCATTATTTTTTTACTCAGTAAAATCATTAGTGATATTATTTTAAAAACATTTCTTTCAAAGTAAATTTACATATGATCATTAATGATTTTGGTTAACATCATATTTAAGTAAATAAGAAGTGTCAACTAAGTAAAAGACAATCCATTATAGTCCTGTAAAAGTTGCTTTAAGACAACTGCCATCCATCACTCGGCCAATCAGATATAGAAAGAAATAATAGTTAGGTACATATTTAAATCGCCTACGTCCATTACCGGACAACCTTAATTGGGGAGACGGTATAGAAAAAACATTTTTACTTGACATGGCGAGCCAAATGACAAAAGTCAATCTATACATCAATCGCCAAACACGGGAAGTTTCGGAGGTAGCACGCGACTACTCAATAATGTACGAAATATCGATGTGGGGCATCGCCACCACCGTGCGTAGACAGCACTGGCCAAATGTTGTTTTAAACAGGAAACTAATGACATATATTTAATGCCTACCGATCAATGATACTCGCTGGCTTGAAACTACAAACACAGTATACAATGTAATACATAAGTACATTGAGGAAGATATAATACATAACGATTTATTGCAATCGGGCTTGAAATGAATGCCCTTGATAAATGTCTCATTGGGTTAGTTTTTAGTTAAATTAATATCAATACAAAAACGGAGATATTATTGATATCCGAGTTCAATTAAGTTACAAATTTTCGAATATATTCAACAAAATCTCACAAATTATGTAATAGTTTATACGTTAATTATAAAAAACCTCCTTCAAGTTTCACCCTGAAGATTTGTGCTGTATCAAAAATTAATGTGTTGACTTTGGTAGCACCATAGCGTCGGGCGGGGGTAGTTGCCAAATGACAGTTACTAATAAAATATTCAAATGCCCCCATCACATTTGCGTATATACAAATATACCTAACGCTTAAAGCATTCATATATTGGAATTATTGGTTTTTGACAGAATACGTTTTCATAAAATAGGACGCTTTAAAAATATCACTATATATGCATAGGTATAGAAGAATATAAAATTTTTTCAATACTCATAATGTTGTGTACGTGTAAATAAATGTAATTAACTATTTTCTTTTAAATTTAGATATATATTTCCGTAATCGCGTATAAAACATAAATTTAATATAGAGGGAATGTTTTACCTCCTAATCAAGCGATACAAATTAAAAATGTCGGGTGGGTAAAGGGTGGCAGTTTGAGGCTACGTTTCAATTATTCAGACGACGTATTTTGGTCACGAGGACGCCGCTGGCCCTCCTGGGTTACATATCATTTTCAAGGGGTTGAAATCTTTTAGAATCTACTAGTTTTCAACTACTAACGAAACCTTGTATACATCAAATGTCGAAAATGTTTACGGGTTAAAAAAAAAACATTTAGTTTAACCTTCTAAATAATTATATGCAAACATAATACAATATATAATCGATTCTATTTATTTTAATTCAATAATGATTTGTAAACAGACATTTGCATCTTAATGTAATTCAATTAACATGGGATGTTAGATATGTTATATATTTATATATAAAATTTGAGTTAAAATGCTAGAAATCTTATGTATTTTGGAGATATTATCATCTTATATAAAAAAATATGTGTGTGTGTCAGATTCGGAACCTTGGCCTCAAAACAGTTGTAACCTCGACGACTCGTGTTCAACAATCTGTTGGACACAAATATCGCAACTGTTTGTATAAATATTTAGTTATATACTGATATTTCCTTCCGATCCAGTTCAATTATATACCCATATACGAGATTATAATTTAATTCGTACTCGTTATATGGTACCAGGCGCACAGAGTTATCAAAGCAAGAAGTATGTCCGGGTTTGTATGAATGCGATAAGTATATCGCTGTACGGTAACGCCCCTCGCCAAACGTTGCCAAAATGATTCATCGCGATATTGATGTTTGTATATTATATACTTGAGATAAATGAAAAACTCACTTTTTGGTTCCGTAAATTTTTCTTGTGTTATTCACAAAAGACCTCGGACAATTAGTTTTGCTTCACCTAATGGTCAAAGTAAAACACTTATGTTCTACAATTCAGTCAGATATATTTAGTTTGTTGTGTTATTATTGTTTTAAAACATTTTTACTTCTGTGATTTTTAGACTCAAAGAAAAAAATATATATTTGTGCTTTATGACCGATTAATTTGATACATAACCAAAAGGCAAGGTAACACAATGTTTGGTTTTAAACATGAAAAAACTCGTATTCAATGTCAGGTAACCACTTATTGTAAAGGTAAAAAATAAACGCAGTACTTGTAGTACTGTTTGTAGTATGAGACGAAGAAATCTCTAGAGCACATTAAATTATATTGAATAACAAACGAAGGTCGCGACGTTCTTGAATGAATCACTTATATACAAAGATATCTTAATAGCGGAACCCTAATTTATTCGCACCATGTAAACAGATGCTACCAATCTCCTCGCTGTTTATGATGTCCTAGTAATACGTTTGCGAATATAATTTACCTGCGATTGATTATCTGTCCATTGCTTTATTTTTGATTGGACTGAATTTCTTCGTTTATTTTTTATTTACTTACTCCTAGAAGCACAGGTAGGTGTATTTTATCATCACGCTAAATAATCATACAAATTGAATGAGACGAATGATGACGTCAAAGTGGCTCTTTAACATATAAACAGCTCCTCTAGCTTATTATACCCTGGTACAATTGTGCGAAATTGACGTAACTTTTCGTCCGCCCACGACAGTTAATATTTTTTTTTGCAAACACGCGCCATAAACATGCCGTCATTGTTATGTCATCATTACATTCCACAACAAAAGTGTCCAGTGTTTTTTATTTTACACTACTATACTTATTTGTAGGTCGGGGATACCCTCATTCATCTGGCGCAATGAATTAGCGTGCGAATTTTTTTCGCCGACAGGTCTTTGTCCTTTGGTGTTGTTATACGAATGTGTATGTGTGTACGGATTTGAATCTGTGACAGTGTGCGTTACCTTACGTTATTTGAGCGTGAGTCACATTGACAGCGCCAGGTTTTTAATTTTAAATATAGATAATATTTATCTGTAAATATTTATTTCAGTAATAAATTTAAATAGTATCACTAATTCAACACAGCCATTGAGTTATCACAGCGGTTATCGGACGAACGCACTCTATCTGCGGGAACGCATGTGCGTGCGCATTGCATTTTGCGCGATATGTACCTCGCCTTCTTACACGTTTCTCATTATGTTGCATAGAATATTGCCACTTTCGCAAACCAGTTACTTGTTATACACATTATTCTACGTGATTTTTATGAAGAAATAATTATATGCGTTACGCATATACGAATTGTGAAATAGGCGAACATTACAAATAATACCATAATAAAATTATTTAAACAATACTTTATTTATAATGGCAGTGTCAAAAACGTCCTCAGCTGAATAATATTTTTATGTATACACAAAACGATTTTTGATAAAAATTAACTAGAATTGCTCTACAATTATTTATAATAGAGTTATAAACAAAATTAAAAACAATACAAGTGTATTGATATTTGGCAACGTATTTATACGTGGCGATAATAATGAAGCAGCGAATACTAGCAACAGATAATGCTATCTGTACCGAGAACTAATGCACGCGATAAAATGCGATAACGGAATGACAAATTGCAATATCAACCACGAAAATAATCAAAAAATGCATGCGACAGTGACTGATTGACAGCGACCGACTCATTTAATAGTACTAATACATCTCATACAATTTTTTTTACTATTGTAACAGCACTAACATCTAGCCTACTACAGATCTAGTAATTATAAGATTAAATTTTTTTTCTTTGTATAATCTTATAAAGACATAAAACACAATACAAGAACATTTGATCGGCTAAAAGGATCAACTTTATTTGCTAACAATATTACAGTCATGGACAATATTTTTTGATACAAAAATAGGAAAAGGGTTTTATGCTAAGCCCTTTGAAGCGGGTTGAATTGGGTAAAGACGCATTCGCCTGTTTTTTGCTATTATTATCATAATAAAAATGTCATCGTATATCACACTTATGTGATATTTGTTACAAACTATCCCCGACATCATTCGGTTTAGTTTTTGATTTTTTTCATCCAATTTTTTAATAAATTTTATCAACAGATATGTAGTTTTTTATAACATGAGTGATTTTATAACATAATGAAGTCGGATTATGATTCATGAGTAATTACATGATACAATCGCAAGTTGTCTATTTGCAGCGAAACACAACCCCATAATATTTACCCCAGCGGACACGGTCCCAACAAAGCGGTCTATTATAATAAAAATACAATTTTGGCCGCAACCCCACGTCAAGTTGACGGGGTGTTTGCGAATAATGCGGTATAAACTCGTAATCACGGGCTTTTATATCATATGTTATGAACTTGTTTTATTATATTATCGTTCATCTAACAAAAATAAACATATATCCATAATTTAACGCCAATAACTTAATTTCTTTACATAAATATGTATATATATATTTGTATCTGTTTAAATATATACGCCAAAATCGTAAAAAATATAGCTTTTCATGTATATATATTGAAATGAAAGTAATAATATGACTGCATACAACAATTATCCACCCCAGGTCACACAATGGTGTACTGAAAGCAACATTAAAAGCTAGTTTATTAACAAGTTTATTGCGAATGATAGCTGTAATTATAGTATCGTGACATCTTCGCACATGCACGGCCGATGGTAATTATATATTTGTATTGATTTTGTATGAAAAGCACTGGCCTTCGTTATGCATAGCTTTTATTGTATCCTCCGTAACTTTTATTTTTATTATGAAGTTTTGTAATTGATATTTCGATTGTGTTTTGAGTTTTATGTACGTTGATAGGAAATGAGTATTTATTAAATGTATGTTTTTTTTTTAAATAACTAAATATATTTATTTAATTTAGATTTGAATTAATTTGTTATATATTATTCAACTGTGTAGAAGTTTGTTGGACTATAATATAAGAAATGAGAAAGAAGAGTTTTTGGCTCCCTTTCGATTTCTTAATTATTATATTAAAAATATATAAAATCAATTGTTACTGGGCTTCATTGAATTATTTTAATTGTTCAATCCTATCGTTTATAGTGGACTTAATTTTTAAATTCCCAAACCTTTATCAATCCATTTATTTAAAGAGCGTTAAAAAAAGTATTAAAAAAACTTAGTATGTCAATTTTATATTGTTGGTTAAACAGGCTTCTCGATCATTGGAAAGTGTGTAGCGATTCTAAAGTAGGTTTAAACTATGGAATTTTCACGGGCATTTCGTAATCGACGTTTTAACATTTGGCAATAGAGGTAATAAATTAGAAGCAGCTTTACTATCTCATTAGTGATAGGTGTGGACCAGCTTCAAGGAAAATACCATACCGTAAATAAAATGTCAATTAGTCCACAAACCATTACATATTCTGATGCTGAACATATGGAATCTTTAGTTAATAACAAGACTTAGGCAATAGTCATGTCAAAGACTATATAAATTTACGTTCCCGTGATTAAGATAATGCTAAAACATATACTTAACGCTATCCTAAAGCATACATACGTGGAATGCGTTTTTAACGCCCGTCTTGTAATAATGAGTCCCATAAAATATTCCATGGTCACATTTCCAACTTTCCAATGCATTTGAAATGCATCGTATCAGTGCAACGACCATGCCTCTCGCGGCCCGATCTCTCGCGGCTAGCAGATCGAGTCCGTTCAAGGACGTCAACTTCACTAGTATATATAAACGTTATTAGCACTCTATCACCACACGATAAAGTACATTTTGGCTTGCATGCACCCAACCATCGTTCCAGCCAGTAAGAAAAATGATCCTGTATAAAAAAAGTAAAAAAAGTCAACATCTCGCGGTTGTTTTATTTTATAGAGCATCGAGCGAAGCCAACATGGCCGCGAGAGGGGAAGCGAATTATTTGAATATGTGTACATAGTTCCTAAGCATGTGTAAAAACAATGGTTTTAAATTTATTTACGATATGTAATTAGATTTCTTTTTTCATAAGAACTTTAATTATATTGTATAATATAATTATAACGGTCAAGTGGTTGGATTTCAATGAAAAAAAAAACTCATAAATTTTAAGAAATAAACGCTCTCCACTTCTGGGTTTTAATATGAAAAAAAGCGCCTCCCTGTCTGCAAGGCAGGTGCTTGCCGATATTTTGACAAGAATACTTAGCGGAGCCGCCTATTTCTAATTTGTTCGTACCGTTTTTTTTTTGTATCGCGCTGACCCATATATATGATATTATCTTTACAATTTTGATATACACATTGTGATAAAAATGTGACTTCATTTTATAAGCTCCTTTATAAATAATCAAAACATTTAGACGCATTATACAATTCAGTATTAAATATATTAAATAAATCGTGTATATAATTTGACAATGGCAGGAAAGAGTATATTGTTTTACCTCGGGTTCGGGGAGTTTCGCTACAATGAACTGCATCCGGACTCGCCCGCTAACACTATCAACGAATTTCTTTACTAGCTTCATCTGTGTACAAAAATTATGTCTTGAAACAAGACATAATTTTTCTTACTACATAAATTGTAAAAGAAACTTATATTAAAATAAATGTAACAGTTATTTATCTAAAAGACACGTAGTTCTGTAGAGAGCACACTGAAATTATATAATTGTCAATTGTGTCATTCTAATATGTACATATCATTGCAGATTGCTGTACTCGAAGGGATAAAGATTTGTATAAAAAACAGCAATGCAAATATTGTTGTGTTTAATAGTGAGTATTATTTAATTGTCTCTTATTTAGAGATAAGGGTGAGCCACCCCTAACAATGTAATATAAAATAATAAATTCACTTGAACGCGTGGCGGGATGCTGGTGACAAATGATGGCTCGCGTGAAATTAGAATTATATCTCTATACTGGCCATCAACCCTTTCATAATTATGCAAAGTTAATGAAGTAATTGCCGTGAACGAAGCTACAAACGCATTTAAAACCTTATATATATTCATGACATCATTTTCATAACGGTATTTTATAATATAAAAAAAAAAACTGTATTGTTGGATATAAAAGAAAAAAAAATTACATAATGTATATAAATATTATAAGTACATATTATAATTTATATTTATTTGTAAATATAATTTTGTATGTAATTATGTTAAAGGCTGTAATGTTTTAATCGCTACCATTTGTTTATTTATCTCATACTGTCGGATCATATTAATAACTGGTATTGTCACGATCACTTGATCCCATATTTTCGGTTCATCAGCCATGTCAATTTCGTAACTGAACGAGCCACCATGCGGGATCGCATTATTGCTTTTTTATTAGTACTTTTTTTTATAACCCCCGCTTCGCATACGTTTTTTCTGCGCTTGCACCGTCGTGGGATAGGTCGCGGTATTATGCTGGTATTAGCATAATTTATTTTTGTGAATTCCATTGTTTGCCAATTGAATTTAATTTATATTATATCATCGGCGTGTCACTTAAAGTTTAATGCACTTCCCGATCGATATAAAATACGCAAAACTAACAAATTACATTTAGTGCCAAAGGTCGAAATTGTTAGATGTATTAACAAAGGCACATTTGCATTTCTGCATTTGTGTTTCCGGGGCAATAACCAAATTATCATCAAATTTTAACGGTAGTGCGGTTGACCGCTGTTTTTAAGTAGCGCGTGGATAGGAGTTAAATAGTTGTTAAATTATTGCAAATTTCAACTCATTTGTACGCTGACGACAAGTCAAAGGCAATGTATTAACATTTCGAACAGTAATCTATCACAATTTATTTTAAATTCCCACATTTTTTTTTCAATAAAACGTATTGAATTGAGACGTCATCGATATGCAAACGAGTGTGCTAAGTGCACTCAACAAATCGCTATTGAGATGAGAGCAGCACTGACATTTGCTGCCATTGTTTACAGCATTCAATTAAGAATTTCATGGGAAAGTTTTGATAATCTTCCAAATTATTAGTGTTATTTGCATTTAAGTCAATAATAATGTATTTCTTTATAAATGAATTTATGTAAACGAGAGTTTTTACACAAAAACTGTAGTTATACGTTCAGAATAATCAAGATTATTTAGGAAATAAATAAAGTTTCCCCATAGACGTATCGACAATGCTCGTCCCGTATAATTATTATCCTATTAAGATTGACATAACTCGCCATTAGTTTATTATGTTTGGAGGACAATTTGGTGGTTACTGAGTAATCGATTTTATAAAATAAAAACCCTTTCAATACAGAAATCAATACAAGTAAGATTTGATAGGGAATGAATAACCATTTTGAATTAACTGTAATTGTCAACAACTTACAATTGATGTATTCTTGCGAGTATTACTACAACATACCAAGTTATTTGGTGTGTGTGAAAGATATATCTCTGAATAACGGATGCCAGTTGCTTAACAAAAAATATTGCACACAGTCTGGTCTATTTTTGAGTGCATTTTGCGCTATTTTGGCGTTCCCTACGCAGGCAATATGTCATTGACCCCGTTTCGCGGCGTTGTTCACGTACTTTTGGGAAGTTTTGGGGCGCTTTACGTATATTCAAGCGTGTACGGTTAACGGCAGTCAAAACGTATTCGAATTTCGTATTAAATATGAGTGTGTGTCTACATGCAATACTACATGAATAAATAGTTAATAATGTTTGTTAACTTACGTCTTTGCTTTAATTTAAGTAGTTAATGAGTATTTATACTAAAAGATAATAGTGATGTACTTAAGTCTTGAATTTAGTTGAAGGTAGTCTCTCTTGACAATCTCGTAGAAACAAAATGTCGTTTGTCTAATAATATTTTTTTTTATGAAAGCGTTTAACTATTATCTAATATAAAATCCAGAATGCATATTAATTTGATATTTATGATAATCTACAAGGCGAAATCAAAGAATAGTCGGTTGCGACGACACGAAGTGTAGATCAACGTTAGCATACAAAGGGCCAGGGCGAGGCAATAGCTTTTAGGATCCGAATTCGGTTTTAATCTATAATGCGAGTGCACACTACCACAGAGCTGCTCGTGCGCACGCACACAGAGGTACAAGCCCTCCTCAGCTGCAATTCGTCGGCGCGCCTCCCGCCCGCGCGCAATTGCACTGAAGCCGGCGGCTGGCAGCGTGCGTAAAAACTAAAAAGCGCACGCAGAGGTGAGGGGTACGGAGGTCCGCGGCCGCTAGTTGCCAGCAACAGTCACCGTCAGGCGCTCAGCAGAGCAACCCGCCCCCACAGGGCGCACTGTCGCGAATTAAAACAACCCCCGACTGTGCTACGAACTTTTTATAGTGCCAATGCGTTTGAAATTCTGTTGCTTTCAATAAATATCATCACAATTGTATCTGGATATTATCTATTAAAAATTGGTGAGTATTTTTTTTAAATATATATATGTATATATATTTATTTTTTTATATAAACTTTTTTATTAAATGTAATCTTTGTAGAATCGCTACGGTACTTCTTGATGTTTACGCAGGTTTGTGAGTTATTAAATTTGAACTTTAATTTATTCGTGTTAAGAGTGCAGGCTGATTAAAAACAGGTATGTTAAATAGTATTCGAGTATGTGGCTGTCCGCTTTCATCGGTCCCCTAAGTTCGATTTACCTGCGAATAAAAGGTAAAAGTCAATTTAGTAAGGGCTATAAAGTGATATATGTAAATGGGGTAGGGCGGTGCAGTGGGACAGTCGCTGCTCCGAGCGTTCGCACTTCGCACTCATCATTCGACACTCGTGCAGAGTGCGTGTTCTGAGACTTGTAGGTCGAGACTAACTCGATACAATAAGTTTAAGTTTAGTTTCGTTAACTTTAATTTTAATTTAATATTATGTTTCCTGTGTCAACTTACGAAGGCGTCCTGCCAGGTACGTAGCTTTTGTGTCTGTGTGCTCTCATATTTTTGTGCTTTAAGGTCTTTATAAAAAATATACATAAGTGTAATTATTTCGGCTTTATTATATGAAGAATAAGAGAGATTTATTTTATAAACGTATGTGTAATTAGCAATTTAAATATTGAAGTTAAAAATAACAAAGTAAAAGTTTTAATATGAGTATAATTTAATTATATACCGTAATGTTCTAATATTCAAATAGTATACTTAATTATAATGTAATCGGGAGGTCAATTAACTATCAATCAGAATCCAATAAGACTTTAATAATTTTTTTTTACTGATTTCTGTTTTATTTACAGAATCGCAATTCAAAAAGATGGGGAGCAGTGAAGGCCAGCAAACTTTTTGTTTGAAATGGAATCACCATAAAACAAATCTGGTAGAAATATTGGAAGCTTTAATAAAAGTTGAAACATACGTCGACTGCACTTTAGTCGTCGATGATCAAGTTACGTTTAAAGCACACAGAGTTGTGCTCGCCGCTAACTCTCCATATTTTCAATCGATCCTAGCTGATGTGCCTATGGATCATTGTAGCATACTTTTCCCCGGAGTCAAGGATTTTGAAATGAGAGCCCTTCTCGAATACATGTACACGGGTGAAGTCAATGTCACACAAGCGCATATACCACGAATCATGAAAGTGGCTGAACAACTTGAAGTCAAAGGTTTGTTTGATATGACGGAGCTGAGACGCCGCCCTGGAAGCAGCGAACGTACCCCCGCTGCCTCCCCACCACGAGTAGTACCGGCTGCTCCCTCTAGTGTTTCTCCTCCTGCACCAAATAATCGCTGGCCACCACCGCCTACAGCTCCAGTACTTTCGGCTGCATACGACTCTGCTGATATGAATCCATTAAAACGCAAAAAGTTATCAAGTATGCTAGCCACTCGTGATACCCCAATTTTAAGAAATGTTCTAGCACAGACAACTCCTGTAGATTCCTCGCAACCTATGTCTCTTGTCTGCCATCCTGTTAGTCAGCTTGAGTCAACACGTTTGCATTCAAACGGATCAGCTCATGAATTAGATCGGTCTGTAAGCCCTCAAAGACCTTTCGACTACAGGCCTCGTCGGTTGTCGTCTAGGGCGTCATCTCCTCATTATAATCGCTCAGATCGTTCAGAAGATGCTCATTCACCTTACACAGAGCGATCTTTTGAGGAAGATAATCAACGTACTTTCCACCCTTCTCCCCCACCAGCTAATTTCCAACAAGACGTGCGAGCTGGGCTAGCGCCATATGTACCACCGCAACAAAAACCGGAATGGAAACGATATAAGCAATACACGCGATCAGACATTATGTCTGCTATAGAATGTGTGAGGAATGGCATGAGCGCTTTACAGGCATCGCGTAAATATGGCGTGCCCTCACGTACTCTATACGACAAGGTAAAAAAACTTGGTATTACAACAAGTCGTCCCATGAGCCGTGGAGTTAAAAGGGAATCGAATGGAGCTGCTTTCCCTTACGGTTTAAGCGGCACTGGTGGTAATGATGATGTAACACCTACTACTCCGCTCATCGACCCGTCCTTCCTACAACAAGCATTAGAAGGCGCTACAAGAGACGGGGGGCGCGAAGCTTTACATGCTATGGCCTTAGCTGCAGCAGCACATGCAGCACTGACTCCTCGAACCCCACCACGCTCAGCGCCACAATCACCAAGAACTCCACCACCTGACGATGACCATGTCGAGGACTTGTCAGTCGCGCGCAGACGCGATCCAGACCCTCCATCCGGCGTCATTGTCCCGCCACGTAATTTTGCTCTAGATTGCAATAGCGAAAGGGATTAAAAACTCTACGCTAAAGTAAAATATTCAAAAAGACTGACTTAGGCGTACAAAATTAGAAGTAAGGCACTAGTGTGTAGGCTACTGGTAGTCGCGCCGTGCGCGCACGCCACGCTGACGGGGCGCTCCGGCCGGGCGATTGCAATTGGCCCCGCGGCCACATATCTTCTACCTCTCATCTTCTCTATTTATTTCCAGGCGCTATTTATACCTAATAACGAAATCAAATTTCCGTTAGACGGTTTGGCGGTGTCTTTTGTGATTTGTGTTTTGTTTATTTTCTCCTTTTTATGTTTTATAACTTTACGTCTCTGTTAAATAAATAGTTTATAGGTTAGCTTTAATTAGAATGTAAAATGTCCTAGTTGGAGCGGTAACCGTGTAGGGCCGGGGGTCAGTGTGTTCACGCGCGCCTCGGAAAGGTCCGTTTAGACGAGTTATTGTGCAATTTGTTGTCCGCGACTGTGATGTTTATAGACTGATACGCCGCCATTACCTCACGCTCCATACAGTTGGTTTCTAGTCCGCAACACCGCATGTTGCAGTCCTCTTTAAAGTCAATAATTGCTGTTACTCTGGAGTATTTTTGTTATCAAATAGAAGAGCGTCACCCATGTGAAGCTCATATAACTTTGTATGGCAATGTATTTATAATCTTTAGATGTTTACGTGATAAAATAAATAAAGTAATTGTTTGCTTTTGCCATAATTGTTCGTTGTTAACAACTGACTATGTAGACGTATATTTACTACTGATTGATTTTGCACGAGCACGACAGTTTTACTTAGATTTAAGGAGGGCTTTATAACACTTAGTCGGTGTGGATGCTCAATCTTTATAATAATAGAACCATATAATTAAATTGGCAAGAATATGAAGTCGCGTTTGTTTAAATATGTACGTAATATTATTAAGTTATTTTATAACTATAAAAACATTTTAATGTTTTTAATATAGTTCTTTTATCTAAATACATTAATAGAGAAACTCTTGCAGGATATATGTATAACCTACCTCTACTATTTATTAATGAAATAAAATCAAAGCAATCTGTTGTACCTCTATTAACATGTTAACTGGTGTATAAACTATAATTATATCATATTATTTAAGTGAATTATGTTACATGAATACTTATTATTTTGTAATTATTAAAAGACTGATTTGTTACTTTAGTCTAGTTTGAAAATGCCATAGATACTTTATCGTATTCGCATATATAATGTTGGATTGAAACTTTACGAGGGTTTTGTGTGAACACTATTGAGTGTTATTTGTGCCTTGTTTGTTGAAATAGAGACGTTTTTGCGGACATTCCAGTAGTTACGCGTGTTCTTTAGTATTTTATAAAACACTACACGTAGTCTTAATTTAAAATTAATCAAGCTTTTATTGCTGTGTTCAAAATATCTGTGTCCGGAACACTTTCATGCGTGTGAATTATTTAATATAAGTACTATACCTCACAATTTGTTTAGTTGAAGACGTTATGTGATTATATCATAAATACCTACTTTTGTGCCTATAAATAATGTTAAGTACAATGTTATGCACTAGAATCGTTTAAGTTGTGACGCGTGTCGTATGTAGTTGGCTATATATGTATAAATGTAGAATAAATACGAGTTTGTTTTCTCGTACCTAAATATTATAGTAAGAACTATATTTACAGATAATATAATGTTATAAATATAAATTAAACGTTTAATATCATATATTATATTTTATTTATCTTAACCCCTTTTTTTAATAACCTACTATAATTTGGCTTTATTATGAAAAATATTCAGATACTGAAAAAAAAATGAAACAAAATTTAAAACAAAGTATAAAATTGAATTGGGTATATATAAATTATGTTTCATGGAAATAAATATTAAAAATTTCGAAAAAAAATAATTATGTATGTATAATCAAATTATTTCCTTATATTTAAAATGTTATTTCAAAGTAATTTCTTTAAAAATATATCTGTATGTAATTTCTTTAAAAATGTATCTGTATCAATATACACATATACTTTACCAGCATTAAAGATACAGATATAACTTTACCAGCATAAGTTCAATGTTGTCTATTTATAAGAAGATTAGTTCGAAAAAATATTATATGAAATTAGGTACTTATATTTATTTTAAAGGAAGGGCATTTTTCTTTAATGACACCTTTTACGTATGGATTATTCTTTAATTTTAATAAACATTTTATATAATTGTATAATTTCTAGTTGTTCTCTACACGATATCTTGTTTAGAAAAGTATTAATATAGTATGAACTCTATCTATCGACAAGTAGTAAAAACTATTGAATTCTATAATAAAATTAAATTTTCGCTAGATGGCGTCAAAATGTAATCACATATCAATACACATTAATGTAATGTGTTTTTTATACTTTTGTTCTAATAATTTTATTCCGACATTATGATAATAAATTTTGTATAAAATATTATTTATGTGGATTTACAATATAAATTAATCACAAGTACAGATTACTAAACGTTTCTTAAAGATGACGTAAAATCGCACCACCATAAAAATGTCGTCTGATTGGTCAAGAGAATCACATCATATGTCAAAATATAGTGGTGGGCTGAAAAGATGTAAACAAGTAAATAATTAAAATGAGTTATACTTTCTATGTCATAAGCTAAATACTATTACATCAATATTACTAAAAACACGTTTTGTTATGCCAAGTAATGTTATAATGGATCCGATGGAGCCTTTAATAAACAATGATGTTTTTAATGTCAACGAAATAGCTGAAATAGAAGGTAAAGTTTCAGATTATTACTAGGAACTTCATTTCTGATTCATTATTATGAAATACTTATGATTTTTTTAGATTTCTTGAATGGCTGTGACGGAGATTTTATGAAAAAGTTAGAAGAAGAACTAGTATTTGCAGATAATGACACTGGTCTGTTGAGCGTGGACACTAAATTTAGTACGAATGTTTCATCACCCCAAGATTCTCCTTATTACACTGCTCCGGGGAACCCATTGGTTTCTCAACATCCGCAAAAGAGAAAACTGCCTCCATTTACTCAACAACCGAAAACAAGCCCAGTTTTAGGGGTGTATGGCAGAGAAGAAAGTTATAATTTGGAAGTTAAAGCAGAAAGCCATCAGTTGCCTGAGGTGCTACTTCAAAAAGCTCAAAACCAGACAGTTCAAACTCCGATGTTTGTGCAACAAGTTATTCCAAAACCTCAATATGTTGCCTTAGGAAGCTTACAAAAATTACCCGATGGGGTGGCATCTCTTGTTCAATTAGATTCTCCAATAAATCAAAATACTAAAGCCCAACCCGCAGCCAAGCCATTACTGCTCCCAAATAATGCAAAAGGGGTTACACCAGTTATTTTGAAGAGCAGCGACTCAAATTTTTCACCTGTGATATTACAGTCAAATATTCTCAATCCTGAAACTCAGACTTTGATGTACACCAGTGCTCCTGTACAAGGTAATTAGAGTCCATTCGAGAATCCGCAACTTCATTTCATTTGTACTAATTGAAGTTATTTTTAGGAACAACTCAAAGTATTATTACCAATTCTGGTGCTGAAAGTCAGCCTGTACACACTTTCTTTGCTAGTAATAATGGCCCTACATTGGTTACTGGCATACCATTGGTCCTGGACGGTGACAAAATTTCCTTCAACCAATCTTCGAATGGAAGTCCGCCTAAAGTTAAAGAAGTAAAGAGAAGTGCCCACAATGCTATCGAAAGGAGATATAGAACTAGCATAAATGATAGAATAGTGGAGCTTAAGAATATGTTAGTAGGTGAAGAAGCAAAGGTAAATTTGTTACACTTTAAGTCTATATTGTCTCTATAAAAAATAATACCTTACATATACTGAAAGTCATGGAGATATTTGGAGTCATATTAATATTATTTTTAGTTAAATAAGTCAGCAATATTAAGAAAAACAATAGATTACATAAAGTACCTGCAAAATCAGAATACAAGACTTAAACAAGAGAATATAGCTCTGAAACTGGTGTGTCAGAAGTCTGGAGTGAAGGATGTTGTGTTTGATGGAGCCTACACCCCACCACATAGTGACATATCATCCCCCTACCACTCTCCCCATGGTATGGATAGCACTCCTTCATCACCAGAGAGTAAGGTAATTCAAAATTGCTCAGTAAATTCATATATTGACTGATGTAGGTCATTAAAAGTGTGAAATTTTTAAAGCAATAAGTATATTTAGATTTTTAATATTGTTACTAACAATAACATACAATATTTTGTTACAAAAAGTAATTTCTTTAAAAATTTAATATTTTGTTTTTCTTAGGTCGAAGAAAAATACTCGAAAATTGTTATTGGAATGGGAGATCATTCTCGTCTAGCATTATGTGCCTTTATGATAGGGCTGATTGCCTTCAATCCATTCAGTGCTTTCTTTGGCAGTTTTATGTCCGAATCCTCTTATGATTACAACGCTCGACTTGATCAACGAAGAATACTTTCCGAAGATAGTTTTGGTGAGCATAGAGAAAAATAAAATGCTCCTTGTTCTTAATGGAACACATTAATTGTATTTCTTTAGGTAAAATATTATAGTCTTTCTATGATAGTTATTTATAATGTTTGACATTATTTCAGGTGCTGGAAATGTATCGTGGGGAGCCTGGCTATTCAATATGTTTTTGATATATTTGGTAAATACAATAATTTTGGGAGGTTGTCTCATTAAACTTCTAGTGTATGGGGATTCTGTACCAAAATCACAATCTAAGGAAGCCGGCCTATTTTACAAACACAAGCAACAAGCTAATAATCATTTAAAGAAGGTGAGGGTTGTTGTTTAACAATGTATATATATTTTACTATTTTTTGCAAAGCATAATGTTTGCAAATTATACAGTTTTTTTTAATTCATTAATAAGTATTAGCTATTCAATGTCAATTCTATCAGTAAGTAATATTACTGTTAGGACTTTAGTTGGACAGTTCAATAAAGGTATTTATCAAATACATTCTTATTAGATAATACATGATACAGGAATTAAAACTTGTATAAAAATATGTATGAACAAAATTAGTTTATAAGTAATGGGTAACAATATCTTTTGTTCTAGAATGATCTGGAGAACGCTCGGAGTGAGCTGAATCGTGCTCTGTCGGTATGTGGTCGTAGTGTCCAGGCGGGTGGGTGGGGGCGTTACTCAGCGCTCACTGCTGCTGTAATGAGACAGATACTGCAACGACTTCCCTTGGGAGGCTTCCTGGCAAGACGAGCTGGAGATCTGTGGGGTGACAGGTGAATTTCCTACAGAATAATAGTTATGTGTCCATAGACATTATAGAAGGAATTATTTTGGTACTGAATAGATATCACAGTATAGTGTGTTCAGGAAATAAAGGAGCTGAAGTGTCTCAACGTATGTGACTAGAATTTTGGGATGCTCTATTTTATAGTTGATAATATTACTTACATTTTCCCAGTCCAGCGAGACGCGCCACTCAGCACTGGGCCAAAGAAGTGTCTATGGTGTCTCACAAATTGGCCCAATTGGAAATATTATCTAATCAGACGAGTGGCAGTAAATGTGTACTACTCGCGTTACAAGCTGTCAACCTTGCTGAAGTCACGAGCGATAAGCAGTTACTCGCCGAGACTTATGTTACCGCGGCGTTAGTCTTTAAGGACTATATGCCAAATTTTGGAAAATGGCTATGTGGGTAAGAAACAACTAGCGTTTTACTTTTAACGAAAATAATATGTAGGTGTAATAATTTATTATATGTGTAAAAATATATATATCTGTACTTATAACATATGCAGACGAGTACAGTAAGTAGTTTATAATCAAAGGAAGCTAACAAACGAATGACAGCTTACACCGAACTTTTAACTGGATATTAGGCGGTAGTGTTGTCTGTGTTGTGTTGTTCGTTTATAAGATTCCTCTTTATCTAATAAAATTGAATTGTACTACATTTCCAGATACTACCTGCGTCTATGTACATATTGGTGTTGGGAGACGATCCCTGAGGGTAATCCGCGTGTACGGTGGGCGACCAGCTCACGGGGACAGGACTTCCTCAGAACCCGTCGCTGGGTGTACGAACAGAAACCTGCTTACCAACTGTTTTCCAGACTACCCACGCTCACCGATCCACTGGCTTATGCTATGAGGGTATTCATTATAAGATAAAATGTTATTCCTTAATTAAAATGGAATTTGAATATACACAGAATTATATGTCTATGTAAATATGAACGATGGGCTTGAATTAATTGTCAAACTGGAAATATTAAACTATTTATAATTCTAGAATATTTTTTTGATTAATTTAACATCATTCATACATGACTTATGATAGATATGTGGACAGGAGACATGCAGGACGAGTCGTTTATTTAACTTTATATTCGTCAGGCCTACCACCTGGAACTGCTGCAAACGAGCCTTCAAATGCTGCTTTGTGCTGACGAACGCAGCAGCACACGAGATGTCCTCGACCTGGTGAAGCTGATTATTGATGACGTGTCCACAGACGCGCCCCATCACTCAGGCAAATATCATTAAACAGTTCTTTAATAACAATATATAATAAAATAACTTTTCCTTACAGGCTAGGTAATATTTCAAGTGTACTATGTTGCCTAAAAAAACATTTAGTATTAACTTGACAAAATTCGGATCTAAAGCAAAATTTTATATTATCTGTTATCGTTGTTTCAAATGAAAATATTATTTTTCAAAAGTTTTGTTAGTTAAAAAAAGTTAGTTGTCAATCACGAATGTTCAAATTTTGTGCTACGAAGTAGTTTTAAGGAGCAATTTTTTTTTGTTCTGAGCGGCACGCTTGTATATCTATCGATTTTAAATTAGACTAAGATGTGACTACTAACATCAACTATCTTCACAAAGTATTGTCCGCAGTCTCCGGTTGTTTGAAGGCATGAAAAACACACAAAAATGTCAAATATAAAGAAAAAATACTCAATGTTGTTTTAATCTGATTCTAAGAAAGTTAAAGGTCAAGTAATTTGAATATAACATTCATATTACTTGAAAATATTATAATATTCGTAGGTTGCTGGGACCCGGTGTTAGAGTGGTGGGCTAGCGTCGTTGGCGCTGCGGCAGCCTGCTTGCTGGCCGACGCGCCCGCCATCGCCGACCTCGCCGACAAACTGGCCGTTCTGCCGGACGAACTCGCCACCAGCGAGGATCCGCTGCCGGGGTCAGTAACCAATGGAACGTCTCCATTTAGTAAAACAAAATTTTGAAATCTCTATTCTCATTGGCTGAAATTCTTTTCATATCTTTAGTGCGAGCCTCAAATATATTTTTTTATTATTTCGATCATTAACTTATATTTTTATGGTAAAACCTAATTTATATTCCTTATTTTCTAGTCTAAACTTACCGTTATCAGACTTAAATAAATTGCATTTTTTTTTTCACATATAAAAATTCTAAACGTTTATTATATTATCAAAATACATGAAATATAATTCTAACAATAGCGTCCGACCTGTCCTCGCATCAGTAACTAATTCACACGACTTAGATCATCCAGATGTTTATAAAACAAATATAGTTTATGTATTGTAATAATTAATAACACGTATTGTGTAGTTCGCTGGACATGGCCTACAAAAGCCGGCGCGGGCTGCTCGCACTAGCTCACTGCTCAGATGAAGACAAGCACTCGAAGACCACTCACACGCTGCTCAAGGTACGTGACTTAGAACACAGATTAAAAATAATGCGCAGATAATAAAAAAATAATAATATTATAGACTATATTACTTTTGTTTTATAAGGCCGTAACAAAAATGTATGTACATTTATGTATTCTTTAAAGTAGAATGTATACTATTACTAACGAAATCCAAGGATCTGTGTACGAACTCCTTTATGAAAAAATTTTTTTTTTTGGTAAGGTGATTGTTTAACGATTTTATAATGTTTTAATATTCTAAATTATCGAATCGATTCTAGATTATTCTAGATTATTTATCCGAATATATATATGTATGTGTTATTAATTAATTTATTGTCATTCTTTATACAGAGTTTTAAAAAATTTTAATTAATAAATTTTAACACATAGTATTAACCTAACTTATTGTATACGAAACGGGCAACGCTTCGTATAGTGTGACGGTGAGGACTCGTGTTGTATGTTATATGGATATTTAATTCGGCGTTGTACTAACCGCACAGGTTTGTGATGTCGCCGGAGCCCGGCTAGCGGATTCCTTGGCGTATTACTGCTGCCGGAAGCCGACACAGCTCATGATGGTGAGTTACAATCATGATTCTGTTTAAGTACAGAAGCTATTTTAGTGATTACAGTCGTGGCTTTGTATATTTATTTTTATATATTAATATACATATACCATTTATATATTTTCATCATACAGAAGATTTAACTACTGCGGGAGTGCATTGTAGTTGCATTGCACCTGTTACATATTGTGCAATATCACTACAAGGCAATTCTCGCGCTAGTTCCTTACAACGCTTGCATTATTATGATTTGCGAAGGACTCGGTGAGTTGTTTTTTTTTTTGTATTTACGCCTGCTATTTGTATTATTATGCCGACTTTTTTTTATTTATAAAATCCTAAGTAGAGCATTGTAGTTAATAAATTGATTAGAATCTTAGAATTAGATTGTGTATAGCGTCTATACAGATGAATATGGATTCTTATACTAGGAGGAAAAACTTAATAAATATTAACCGAATTCAAATATATAATTATGATTATATTCCCGATTTCGATTTTTTCATTGTGTTTGCTTGTCCTGCAACTGGTGAAGTTAACCTACTTGATGGATTAGAATCTCGACGTATTTTGCTTGGAAGATCTAAGAAATGATGTGTATAGCTCTCATCTCTATGTAATTCCAGCTGATGCAGGTCCTATGCTGTGATTGGGTGCTGGAGGTGAGAGCGGGGGTGTGGGAGGCGCGCGGCGCGGGAGGGGGCGGCTCGCCCGTCCACAACCAGCTGGCTGGCTTTCAGAGGGATTTACATTCTTTGAGGAGGCTGTCGCAGAACTTACCGGTAATATAAGACCTCTTTCAGAGTGATAAGAAAATAGCTGTAGAATATTGAGTAAGTGTTTTGTTATATACAGGAGTAAAATGATATATTGCAATTGAACGGTTGGTGACCTAAAATTTCGTTTGTTTTTTGTCCTTGATCAAAATAATAAATCAAATCAGTTTGATAATTTTACTCAAATATTGATTTTTAACGCCTCAACATCTACTCAAGATACAAGTATCCGTCAATGAGTATTGTAATTTTTTATTTACCCGATTGACCCTAGATTTGAAAATGTTCCGAAAAACATATAAGCTTCAGGTCTATGGTTCAAAGCAGCATCTACATAGTGCCTCTAGAAAACCACACCATTTATTTTATATTAAGACTAACATGCTGGAATAGTTTTAGGAATTACAGGATTTTTAAAGCTATCGTTTAATTTGTTTATGCTTATATAAAATAATATTTACACATTAACAACTTGATGGACATTGAAATGGATGATACCAAGGCTAAAAGCAACACAGTCCATACATACAATAATAATAAGTGGTTGTGTGATACATATATTAATTTTAGTGGGTGACGTCACGGGTGTTCCTGCACTCCGCCGTCTGCCGCATGATGGCGGGCGCGGCGCCGCGGCGCACGCAACAACTGCTGGACGGGAGCCTCAGACCCAGGTCTAACAGGACCTCGCTGATATGCGGCAAGGGTGAGGCAAATTTACATCACGTTATACAGTCGAGCTAGTCAGATTATTGCTTAGTATGTCATACGTGAATCTTTTTTCAATTAGCGAAAGATTTTTGGTATGGAAATATTTGTACGATTTGTCTTAATGCATATTTTACGTGGCGTTCGCGAAACTCTTAAATAAGATCCCATTTAGTTTAATATATGAATGAGATTTGAAATTTAGAAATAGAAAGCTTATGTCATCAGTGATTTTGGATAAAGGTGGAAGAAAATTTTGTGTCCATACAGAGCGTGCGTTAGAGGGAGGGGGTGGGGAGGGCGAACGTGCGGTAGCTTTATACATGGCGTGCAAGCATCTCCCGGCGGCGGTGCTAGCGACCCCCGGCGAGAGGGCCGGTATGCTGGCACAAGCTGCAGCTACGCTACAGAAGATAGGCCATCGTTCAAGACTACCACACTGCTACCACCTCATGAAGACCTTTGGCACTCTGCCCGCGCCTTGACGACCGATAGCGATGACGTTTTCTGTTATTTGTATTGATTCAATCATTTGTAATAAAGTCTAGATGACATCTCGTTTGTATATGTTTATTGCACGTATCTAAAATTGAGAACAAAATTCGTACTTCCTATTATGATAAACATATACTTAAAACTTACGAACTCTAAACAGCGCAAATAAAGAACAATTTTTCCCAAAGGTTATGGTTATAGTATTTTACTAGACTCAACCTAACTTTCCAATGTGTTATTATAAATTCTTCCAAAACTGCTTCAATTCGGAGCCTAGAGCCTTCCATCGTTATCTGAAGTCTGGAAGCTCTATAGTACCTTTAATTATTGTTGGAAAAACCTTTAACCTAACATATTTTATTGCAATTACATTTGTTTTTGGTCAGCTTAACAAAACAATTTTTTGTAATCAGCGGTATTAACTGCCCGCTCAGACTGTTTAGGGGCTGAAATAGCTTTTCCTATCACATGATTCCCTTCCTCTTTAACCGCTTCCATTATATTATTAGTCAAATCGTCTTATAATCTCGTTGACTAATAGAGATATGAATACGATGTCCCATACAATAACTCTTAGTGTCGAACGTTACTAAAAACCTTTTGTAATACTTTTATATTCTAAACAATACCGGTGTAGTTGGCAATCTCTATTCAAATATCAATACTTTACGTTGTACAATTATTGGTAGTAGATGAGCAATTTGTTTTTCTCTGATTTTTAAAAACGGAGTGAAAAAATCATTTAAATTAGTAATATCTTATCCGCCATAAACTATCTGTGACTCTAAATACTATTATCTATTCTCGGTTCCATTATCATCTTTTTTAGATTTTATGAAAGACCCAAATAAGTTGGTGATTGTTTGGTTGGTTTCTTAAGGAGAAAGAGTTCTTTCTTTACTTAGTATTTGGGGGGGTTGGCACCTTCTAACAAACATATCCATGGTATCTATGGTATGTTGTCATATGGACGATGCCTCTTCTTTAAAACCTTTGCAGTGAAATTTTAACCAAAATAGAACAATTCACCTAAGTTTCGTAGCAAGTTAGATTCGATATTTTATTGCCTTAGATTTCAATATCATTGGGACATCTATCATGCTGAAAGGTCCATTTAATGGAAACAAAACAATGATAAAAATAATATTAACTAAAAAATATGGACTAAATACAAAATAGGTTTTTAATATAAATTCATCTTGTTTCCAAAACGGCCCCCACTCAACGTGATCTACTTCGGATATTATATCCCTGGATATGGAAAACAAACAAAAAAAAATATTTTAATCTATGGCCATAGTGACACTCGCGCGAGATTAGGATTGTTATTTAAAACATTATAGTTTAATAAGTATTTATCTATTATATTGTTTACTGAATACTAGAAAATAGATCCTTAAATCAAAAATTGTATATGTATTTCCTGAAATAATTTTTTTTTTAATAAAATGGTAAGTTTCCAATGACTTATGGAAAAATCGATTACATTTTCAAGTAAAAACTTCAGTAATGAACACTTAATATATTACTGTTTTATAGACTACAACAGTTAATGTTACTCAAAAAAAGAACACAAATTCTAACGCCCCACCTGGTGGGGTTCGTAAAAAATCAGGACCAAAGTTCGAACTATCTGAGGAACAGAGACGGGATATCAAAGAAGCTTTTGATTTATTTGATACTGAGAATACAGGAAAAATAGATACAAAAGAGCTAAAAGTTGCAATACGCGCACTAGGTTTTGAACCGAAAAAGGAGGAAATCAAAAAAATGATCGCAGAAATTGATAAGGGTGATGGCAAAGTCTCCTTTGACGATTTCTTAGATTTGATGACTGTTAAAATGGCTGAAAAGGATACAAAAGAAGAAATTATGAAGGCTTTTAAATTATTTGATGATGATGAGACAGGTATCAATTAAAACAATTTCAAATTATATTGTTATGCTGATTAATGTTTTCCGTCCGGTGGCAAACTTTAATGTTTTATTGATAATTGGCACAAATAATTATAAAATAACTACGGTCAACAATACTGTGGCATAGAGGCAAGAAATGTTATGATGAACTTAATACTTTACAGGTAAAATTTCATTTAAAAACTTAAAAAGAGTGGCCCGAGAGTTAGGAGAAAATTTAACAGATGAAGAATTGCATGAAATGATTGATGAAGCGGATAGAGATGGCGACGGGGAAATAAACCAGGAAGAATTCTTACGTATAATGAAAAAAACTAGCCTATATTGATACAGATATATATTTATTGAAGTTTGCACCATATTTTACAATGTTCATATCTGGATTATTTCTACTTGATACAAAATATTGTTTTGGGTATGATGTAATATTAAAATAAGTAAATATTTTCTTTGCTGTGTTGCACAAAGTAGAAGAATATTTGAAAAAGCATGTAGCTCTATTCTAAATCAGACCTACATAAAGTATATTGTTATACAATTGAGGAAATCATAATATTATCTGTTATTTTCTTAAAATACTATTACAATCTTGTTTTATTTAAAAGAATACAAATTTTCGCAATTTTTCACAATATGTATTATTACTTTAATTTAGTACATATTAAACTTTTGTGTTGTCAAAATTAACAAGATTGCTAACAGTAAATTTAATATATAATGTATTAAATAGTTTGTTTATGCTGATATATTTTAATTGTGCTTATGCTTAAATAAGATGTAGCCTCTTGATAATGTAGAGCTAGAATTTTCATAAAGGACGGTTATTATATCAGATCTCATATCAGTATATAACAAAAGTATATTACTTAAAAATCAGATCTAGGCTGTTGGTGTGCACACTAAATAATATCTGATAAACACACAAAATGACATTGTATGGTTGTAAAAATGAATTAATGGATTCATAAACATTCTTACTGCCCTTTACATAAATAAATGTTTTTAAAACTTTATATTATCTAGGCTTGTGTGAAAATAAGCGGACTGTGACTCACTTGATCGAATATTTGATAATCTTTTAGGAGCTAAGATTTAAAAAAGTTCATTATTTGTGCATAAAAGTGGTAAAGTAGCTATCTTTTTAAAAAAAGCTATTATTAATTACAAGTATCAGTTATATTTATAGGATGTTCACAAAAGTCATTATTTTAAGTGAATTTTATACCGATGTGTCTGATATGTACAAAATTCTACACCTATTAATTGTTAAACATTGTTTTGTTGAGCATTTAATTATTTAATTATTGTAACTGAGTTTTTTAAACACAATTAAATAAATGGCACTAAAATTATGATTTTTACTGTATATTTCATATCAATAAAAATATTTTGACAAAGAAACGGTTACATACATATAAAAAACATGTCACTTATAAGTAACAAAATCTTATTCTTAACTATTTAATCCTATTTATGCCTCGAGCTATTTAATTAGATCTCTCGGCAACAGTGCCTTCTGCCTGTCCAAAATAGGCTTTGTTACACATTTTTACAAACAAACCAGTTTCTACAACACCTGGTATCATTTTTATTTCAGAATTGACTTGATCCCAATCTAGATCTTGGTTAGTAAACAACCAATCAAGAATAAAATTACCATTATCGGTAACAACAGGTCCGGCTTTTGCAATTGCACTTCTCAATTTAATCTCCCCTCCGAACATTTGTATGATTTTTATTTTTATAGGTACATAAGCCATGGGAACAACTTCAATAGGTATTCCTTTTTTGTATCTATCACCCAATTTCTCAGAGTCTTTAGTATAATCTGCGATTACTATCATCTTTTTTGAACATGATGCAATAATTTTCTCTTGCAGTAAGCAACCACCACCTCCTTTTATTAATGTCATATTGGCATCAACTTCATCAGCTCCATCTATGGTAACATCAATAGTGGGATTTGTATCAAGTTCTCCTAATATAAGATTATGTTTGATAATTAACTGCTTTGCTTGAAATGACGTTGGAATACATGTCACCTTAAGGTTTTCTGTTTCCACTCTTTCGGCGAGACGTTGCACTGCATATACAACAGTTGAACCACTACCGATTCCAACAATATTATTATTTTGCACAAATTCATCGACAGCGCGATATGCCGCTACTAACTTTGCTTGTTCTAAAGACATTTTGGTTTCAGTTGTATGATAGTAATGCCTTCCAACAATGTGTTGCACAAATTTTCTCACAGAAAACATATACTTACAATTAGTTTCTATTTATAAACTAATATAAAATTAGTTCACTGATATATTCGACACTAGTTATAGATTACGGGGCTCTTTTATCGTTGAAACGAAATATAACTTTTATAAAAGACCAGTGTTCACTTTGACAATTAATACGGTACGATAATAATTATCTTTCTAACACATTATATAAAACTTGATAAAACATCTAACTCCCAAACAAAAATGTAAAGGTTATGCAGCCTGTTGATAGGTCATATCTTTTCAACTGTGCAATGTGTTTAATGTTTATATAGGTACTTTGCAAATTATGTCAAATGAAGCGATTGCTCGGAAATTATTGAAAGGTACAAAGCTAAGCTACTGACAAAACTTTGCATTTGTTTAGAAATGTATTAATATTATCCAATCCATTCGCTTTATAATACAATATACGTAAACGCAAAATAAAAATATTATACAAATATATACTTCGACCTAACAACATTCTATACAAATTATAAATTATAAAACGTCGAACTAATCAACACCATCTGTGGCAAAATAACTGCAACTGCTGATGAGTAAAGTTTAAAAACCCTGAGATATAAGCTTAGCTGCTATACAGACGACGAAACTTATACGGAAAGAGGAATTATCACAGAAAGTTGCATAAATAAACAGAGATGTCGCGTTAGAATACAAACAATTAATTCGAATGAAATAGACAAATATCAACTTGTATTATTATTGTACAACATATGTATACTATTTTTATGTTATTACAAAGAAAAAATATAATATAAAAAATTTTCGGAATATAACTATTAATTTGTATTACATAAATTTAAATTACTTTACGTAGCTACTACTATCAATAGCATTTTGTATGGCAGGAAGGCATTTTACAGAAATTTTATTTCTTACAAAATGTACAAAATTCTTCTTTTTATATTCACTCAAATATTATATTTAGACACATTTGTGAATAATTGTTTACTTTCTTTTAAATTATAAATTTAATTAAGAATAAGATAAACATGAGTTTTTATGTAGGTATTTATTTTTAACTTTTAATAATAATGTCGGTCATATTTTTAATTTTCTTTATCATTCTGTCTTGATCGATGAGCAAAGATTTTACTAAAGATAGATGAGAACTTAAATTTGGTTGTGAAGAATGAGTGGATATTTTAGAGCCTATATTTTTATCGTTGCGTGGATTTTCAACGGGGGAAAGTTTTGTATGATTTATTTTATTTAAGAGTTTATTTTTAAAGTAAATGATTTCTTTGTCACGCTTAGACAACTGGTAACTAACATTGGCAAGTTCTTTTTTAAGAGTTTCCATGTTAGATACAAGTATACTTATTTTGTTTTGGAGAAATCTATTTCTTTGTTCCAAAAGTTGGCACTTTTCGCGTTCATTGCAAAAACCATATTTATGTTTTTCACATTCATTGATAATTGTTTTTAATTGCTCGAGCAACGGTATATCGGAATTATATGAAGAATTCATCTTATTTTTTTGAATTTTATTATATCCTTTGATAATGTGGTTCTTGATGTTATCAAAGGCTTCTTCAAAGATACCATTTCTTTTCGCTAAATGCCTTATCAGTGAAACGTTTTGAATTGAATTTCGGTCCCAGTCTCGGTTATGAAGAATATTGTTTTTCAATTCCCAATCTTGTTTTTCTTTTGAGGATATGAGAAGCTTTACTAAAACTTAATAAACTTGTTTAGGTTTATAAGAATTATGTTACAAAAGTGGACTCACATACGTATTTAGATCAACTTACTCCAACAAATTTTGACGTTCTGGTTTAATCTTTTTATTTGTTTTCTTTTTCTTTGAAGCCGTGATTTGTAAATAACCAGACTGTTAAAAGGCTCCATATCTTCTGGTTTCTCAAATAATTGTTTCTCGGTATAATGAAATCTTAAATTCATTAACATTTATTAAGTTGAATACTAATGATATTGTGTTGTTGTTTTATAACATTTAGCTCATGTGTATACAGTTTTCTACCGGTGACTAATTTCAAAACAAATTATTTAACTACTAGAATATTTTAACCATTCCTATATTGATACAAGAAAAGAGTGAACGATTTTCTAGTGTTCTTCTTACCTCTGTATTTCTCTTGTTATGGCGGTGAGAGCCATGTACATCTTATTTACATCAGAGTCAATAAATCCTACTGAGGAACATTTTGGGTAAACATCTACTGCGTTATTGGCGTCACCACCTTTGCTATCCATGGTTTTTAAAAGGAACTAATTGATTTCTAAATAAGAATTTTAATATTAGATTTTAATACTTCCATAATATTGTTTATAAAAATTGATGTGGATAAATTTATTTTTAAATTTCATTCACATACCCTGTTTTAAAGAGGTAAAATTACTACTAACCTTTTTTATATCAGGAGTTATATTTTTTACTTTATTGTTCAATTTCTATTAAGTATGTTTAGAGTTATATGAAGAAAGTAATAGTTAGAAAAAAGGAAGATGAAAAGTATATCCTAAATAGAATATAATAGTTCATTTTGTATTAGGATAGTTTCAATGCCCTAATGTAATTTGCTGAAGTTATAGGCAAGCCGTATTAGGTTGGTAGCCAATTTTCCGCCCAACACCGACTAGCGAACTGCTATTTCGTTTGTTCGCGAGACAACCGCTTGTGTGGTAACCATTTCACGCTCGATTTCAGTTCCAACACTATAACATACGTATAATGTATAGAGGTCCTGATACCACGCTACGTTAAGCTTTAGGGAATAAGAATTGCATTTAAACATTGACAGTACGTATTACATGTAAGATTACAGTTATTCAGTTATATATATTGCATGTATATACATAAACGTGTTTTGGTTTACTGCTGATTTGAAATGACACGTTTAAGGTATTCTGTATTAGTAGCATTACCTTGTAAGACTATTTTTACAATCTTTGATCTATTTACGTAATTGAACTCTGTATAGTGATTGCGGGTGGTGCAGTGACTAATGATAATGATTCACAACTATATTTTTAAGAATCCTGATCTCCTTACTTAGCCGTTATCCGCACGGTCGGTTTATTTCAATTTCCTTCATAAAAGACGCCATTCTCGGATTTGAAGTAAATTTATCATGCTCGGATAAAGCGGGCACTTTTTGTGCTTTTCTTGTGCCTGGATCTGACCCGAGATCTGTCCACTTAATGTGAATAATGGTGTGCGATGGAAAACGAATGCGGATTTGAACACAAAAGACAACAATGCGAAACGATTTTAAGATTTGATACAAGGATTTCGTTGAGATAATATTGCTTTGATGCGAAGATATCACTGCGAATAACTATTTGACGAATACTCAAGACGACTTTAATAACTTGAAAATACTATGTGGTGACATTATTAAAGATCTACATTATAAAAACACTTTATTTTTTTTCTAAAACAAGAAATATTTACATTTTGTATATATGATATTATTGGCGTTATAAAAATCTATCAATAATTTGACTATTAGTGTCTTGATGAATAAGAAAACCTCACGTGTACATAATTTTTTTTTGGTCCAAGTTTTTATTTAACTTCAATGTTTGTGATTATGTATTCGTTTCAAAACATGGAGCTAAATTTTTAAAGTAGGTTTTTCTTAAATCCACTGTAATTGTAATTGTATGTGTAATTTTTAAATATAACAACTGAATAACTTAATATTGAAATTTCTTACGTGTAATTCCTATGTAATTATAGTATCCCGTGAAATATTGCAAAATTAAATAGGTACAGAAATAAACTTTAAAGGAAATATGTAAACCTTTAAATCGATTACTATAAATATGTAAAGATTGACTGGAAAAACTTGATCAGGGAGGGAAAAAGTATACCTATAATTTATCAAAGAGATAAACTTTTCTATGAAAGCCAATTCTGCATTTATAAGACCTGCAATAATATATGGAGATATGTGCTCAGCTACTATGAATTAAAATGAATAGTAATGGCATGGAGAAAACATGATATGAAATGAATAGTATTGGCGAAGAAAAGACAAATAGGATATGAAATATACTTAATCGTAGGTTAAGTGTTAGAGATGCTGACATCTAAGCGAATTTCCTAGAATACATATTTCTATAGAAAGAGTGATAGTAGGTTAAATGGATGAAAATGTGCAAGAAGACCAAAGAAATGGACAAAATGTGGATGACTTAAGAATAAAAAAGGTACATGACTAAAAACTTATTGGGAACTCAGCCCAAACATATGAAATATAAGAGAAAAGTAGGAATTGAAAATCTTTATGTATAGAATCCTAAAACAAGTATAATTAAAAAATAATTCACGTTGTTGTAGGCTTCAAAAACCTAGTTAAAGTATATATTTTTTTTGGTAAAAGCTAAACTAGTGAAGTTGGAGGAACAACTTTGGACTATCGAGTTGGTGCTATAGAAATGTCGTCACAACGTTTAGTTTCACCTCGAAAAACTCATGAATAAACTTTTGTTTAGCAATAGAGTGTATTTGAATAATATTTGAAAAAAAAAATTGAAATAAACTTCTGTAAACATTTGATATTTATATGCCTGTTATTAAAACAATAACCGGAACTTTTGTTGTCTAAATTGGACGATTAAATATTGACAATAAATTATGTATTGCATGTTTTATAAAATGAAAAATAAAGTGACGATATGGTGACAATATTTTGACAAGATATTTAATGCACGCTGACATTCTGAAATCCACTTCAGGGTGTTATCTTGGGAATGCTAGTATTTTCAGGGTAATCGAATTTTGCTGCAAAACGTCTTGCATCCTATGGCATCATAACTTTGTTTTATAAATCTAAATAAAACTAAACAAACGAGTGATTGAATCGTGTCTAGTACTTTATTTTATTGAATTACTTTCTAACAAGTAACGTGGGCGTATGTAATGTAATTAATAAAAACGTAATTAAGAACAGAGTTCTGATATTAATTTTTACATTTAGTGTAGCAGATTTAATATTGTGTGAAATTTTTAACAACGATTTTAATTTTATAAAGCCATGCGTTTAATAATGCGGGGCCAACGACCGGCAAATATGGTTTTCATAAATATCTCGATAAACTTTCCATACCGAAGTTCAATATAAATTTTAAGTCGAGTATGTAATGAAATTTGAAAATTATGTACGATGAAAAACAAATTTATAATTAACCAACAGAAACAATCTAATGATCCAGATGATACGTAAGTGAGAAAAATTGATTTAAGAATAAAAAAGTATAGCGGGTTAACAAACTAAACTAAACTTCTTTTACTCAAAAAGTTTATGGAAATATCAAAATTAAAAAATAAAAAGAAAAATGTATTAAGGTCAAAGGTAACCCTTAAACCAGTTAAGGTTATAAGTATTAGTATATTCATAGCCACACAATAATTATATAGTACATATATATGTAATTTTCAATGCATATATTTTTGCAAAGGACCGTACCGGATATAAATAGTTAAATGTTCTGCTCTAATACAATTTGTAGTAAACCATGATCCCGATTCTAAGGTCGCATTATCGGATTGGAAAAAAATATAACAAACTTCACTTGATACACAAAATGATGGCTTCATGGATTATGTTAAAGTTGATATTAGTTTGAACGCAGAGGCTGGTACGAGGGTGAGTTTTACAATGTTCATGTGACGGTGAAACCTTTTTGTTAGGTCCTTTGTGCAGAGTATCAGGATGCCCTGGGGGAATGGCCACGATTTCTATTACACCAGTTTTCGGAAGACAATTACCACCAGTGAGTTGAAATAGTTTTTCTATTTACAGAAACTCTTTGAAATATTAGTTTCATTATTGAGAATATATAATTCCGAATGAATAAACCCATATAAAAAATAAAAATATTGAAATTAAAATATTATGTGCAATAAAATGCATTTAGAAGAGATGGCTACAAATGATGCAATAATGTCAGGTCACGTTTGGACAGTATTTTGAGTTGAAAGTTGTGCACCAGCTGTTTTTAGCGGAGATGCGATCTACTTTTGAATAATTTTCTCTTCAATTTTAACGTTTCCACTAAAAACATCTAAGGTAAATGTTTAATAAAAGCTAATTTTTTTTTTATTTAATTCGCCTTAAGTATTTTTAATAATTATAGTATTAGCTGTAAGTCATAAAACGTAATAAAACAATAATGTTTGATAATATTTATATTAAAATTGGAATAAAATGAAATACGTTCAATAACTGTCCCGCATTGTTCTGTAGGTAATGTAGATTACGTGTCACGATAAACAGATCTACGTTGTATGGATATTTAGCTATCGAAATTACAAGGTATTATACAAACGATTCCAGCAAATGGTGTCATTTGTTGAAAATATTTGTCCAACGGTAATGCCAGGTGATTCTGTGAGCTCTGGTAACAATACAGTAAAAACGTTCGATGTAATTATGATCATTTCGCCTGCCATTTCATTAACGGTAACGGCCATCAGCGTTTTACAATGACAATTAAATCAATAGTTTTTTTATTTGCACAAGCGGTTACGATTTCCGACGTGAGTTAAATAAATGAAACTAGTATCTTTCGGATGACTACGCTTATTTTTTTTTTAAACTACATGTCTACTCCCTACGTTTCGGTTACTTTGCAGCAACAACCTATTTTGCAGCAACAAACTTTGCAGCAACCGTGATCACAGGCAGACGAGATATGAATTACTCACACATCTCGTCTTTTTGAATGTTTCGTTTCATTTAAATGAATACTCGCAAAAGTCTTAGATCTCATTGTAAGTTAAATAAGATAGTCAATTATTTTCTTTTACGTATACTTCTTTATATTTCCTTTACATCTGTAAAGTATATAGGAGACATTTTTCTGTAAGAATTTTATAGCAGACGAAGAAAATACACATCCCAAGTATAGTATGTGGGTTCGAGTGAATTTTCTGCTCTGACGCGCTCCGAGATGAAGAGACCTCTAGAAAACTAACTAAAGCTGTACATATAAAGTTCAAACAGAATGTTCATTCTTTGAGCTCCTTTATAAAATACGGTTAAAACGTCACACACCCATTGTTTGTTTAAAATGTTTATGGAAACATCGAAAACTGTAGATGCTACTATATACTATCTCGGACGTACCAATGTAAATATAATTACTAAATAAAAATATACTTGTTTGGTATATATATTTTATGAGTTTGGTTTTGTGGAGGTACGTGGAGTAATTCGGAATTTTGAGGATTATTAAAAAGTATATATAGTAATCTCAAAACCAATTCTGATGTATACTAAATCTTTCACATAAAAAGAATTGATACTTTATATCAACACGTTGCTAACTAACAAACAAACACAATACCATCATCACACAACAAATCCAGACCATGGCAATATTTGCGTGTGTTTCAAATTCCTCTCGCATACGAACGAGCGTTTCACCTGCCATAGTTTATTACCTATTCAACATTCACACAAATAAAAATGTATATTGTATAAGCGAATGGCGAGTGGCGAGTTTGATTTACGAGGGAACGGGCGGCCGGTTGCGTCGCGAGTTGAATAATAACATAGGCTCCACAGACAAACAGAATCCTATTGCTTTATTAGTACTGCCTCTATTAATATTATTTACAGTATCTGTTTGCTAGGAAATTTCCCACAAACAAAATTAAATATAGAGAAGATACATTTGACTTTATTTATTTTCGTAAATGATTATCTGCTAGTATTAGTGTTATAAAGACGTGTGTGTATGCTTATATTGCTACCACACCTAAACTCTATCAAAGCTTCTTAAATAAAAGATGGAACCTGATTAGCTAATATCTGGAAAAAAAAAAAATTACTTTTGTACTTTCTTTATTATGAAAAACCGGATACAAAACTTTTAAATGCAAACGAAACAGCAAATTGTTATCCCTTGTTTCATGTGTAAGGTATTTAAAATAATAACAAGTACCTACCTATTATATTTATATTTTATTACAATTTATATCAAGAAACTGCCAATAGTCGTAGAATTCAGTGGTTCCCAAACTTTTCTTCATCAGGGACCGCCATAATTTTAGTTCACAAATAAATGCGCGAAGTTTATCTTCAAATATAAAGACATTTGCAACGTCTTCTAATTTTCCTGCAAAAAATTGTCTCGTTCGATCAGATAAATTAGGATAAACAGGTTCCAGGTGGCGCTTTAATTTCGCTGGTTTAAGTAGACCTCAAGTGCAGCTGCACATATTACACACTGGACTTTTTTAGTGTTGTTTTTTATAGAAGCGAATCAAAATGTAATATAGCTTTCATCGTATTATCTTTTAGGCACCATTATCTGACAATATAATAGAAAATAAACTAATTTCTCAGTGCAAAAAAAACCGACTGCTATATAACTCTACGGCCGCTATTTTAACAAAACATTCTATGATTTAGATGACCCGATAAATACCTCAGTTATTAAAATTCATTCAGCCGTTTTGCTGCTTTGAGGGAATAAAGAATTGTTAATACGTAGATACGCGTGAAGAATATAAGCTTTTTCTAATAATCAAATAATGAGTTGTCAAATATCTCTCTTCCGCTTTTTTGCTCTTTATTCAATGCTTTATAAAAAGTGTTACACTGATCGGATTTAGTTCAAATATGCGCCGTTTTGTTTTGTTTGTTTTTGTTATCGCTAATCTGTTTCCATCTAGACGGCAACTTTTGTAATACCCATCCCGTAGAAGCCCCCATCTTTATTTGCGAAGAACTCGGACTGGAAGTTGTCACAAGCCTCTTTTGAGTTCAACTTTACATCAACAAGGGCGTTCGCCATAGACAGGAACAAATGGTAATCACTTGGCGCTATGTCCGAGCTATATGGTGGATGCGATAAAACTTCCAATCCGAGCTCCGGTAGATTAGGTCTATCACTACACCTTTCCTGTTGGCCAATTCTGGACACTTCTGGTCGATCACCTCCTTCAAACGGTCCAGTTGTTTACAGTAGATGGTAGAATTAAGCGTCTGGCCATGTGAGAGTAGCTCATAGTGGATGATTCCTTTCACACAGCAAAACCTTCTTAGCTGTCAATCCCGGTTTGGCCACTGTCTAACTCGATGTTTTCCATGATTTGATTGGTTTTCGTCGTCACAAGTCTTCCGCCGACTGACTTACCCATAGTGTCGTTTTCGCCGGTTCTGAATCATCGAAATCATTCCTCCGCGGTTCGAAGTGATAGAACACCATCCCCCAAAACACAATTAATCTCACGGAACGTTTCTCTAGCGGATTTGCCTTTAACGAAGAAAAACTTTAAATAGTGCTAATGACAGCGTTATTGAACTCCATGTTTACACGTATATAACTGTTAAACGCAATATCCAAACTAATCATGCATAGGGTTTAATCGTTTTGTAGGTTATGTCAAGACCTTTAAAATGATTTATAGTATTGCCAAATTCAAGCTCTGTAGCGCTTTATAGACAGCCGCGAAATTCAAAAGACAAAAAAGTGGAAGGGAGATATTTCATAACTTATCTATGCAAAAAAGCATGCATATGCAAGCAATTAATAAAATTGAAATAACAAGTACATTAAAAATATGAAAATTAAAGTCAGACAGGAAGACTAGAAATAAGCAACAAAACACGAATCGAACTCATAGTTTTTTATGTGTCTGTTTTAAAACCTAGTCTTTATCAACTTAAGAACGTCTGAAGTGATATTGACAAAATATGTCACAGAGCTGGATTATACTCCGAAAATGACTTTAAAAAAAGAGGGTTATCTTATAATAGTTAGTTAATTTTAAGATTTCAAACAAGATATGCTTTGCCTTAACCTAAACTAATAAGAAGAATACGACTTCAAAAAATACAATTAAGTAGATAAATAGAATATATAATATGTATTTGTTTTGTAACATCAAAATACCAAATTTATTCTAATTTAGTATTGTTCGGTCGGTAAAAAAACAGGTACGTTCCTAACATAGGTCAGTAAGTACATTAAATTTAGCCCCAAATCTACATAATGATACTTATTTATAGTTTTTCATTAAATTTAATATAATTGTTCATAGAGGAAATTAACTAACGAATAAATTCATTGTCCGCCACTTCAAAGTCCGTCGCACGATACACCTATTTATATTTGCACATGATCTGTCATGAACACATTGTCCAATGGCGGAAACGAAGTGAAATGTGTAGGTACTTACCAATTTTAAAGTCAAATAGGAACAGTACAATCACTTCAGTCTTCCGGACCACCGGTTGGGAACCACTGTCGTAGAAGAATCGGAATACCAACCAAAAACTAATATCGAATGCTCTTTACGGTTAATCATTAAGATTGACCTTTGGATTGCTATTACAAAATTTTCTAATGGGCTTCCTCATGTTCGATACGATTTCTCTTTTAAGTATGTATTCGTAGAAGCCTATGTTTTCATTGTAAACTATTATTGTAATTCAAAAACTTTTCTAATAGCTTTTGTTGCGATTATACCTCTATGTCAAAACTTTGAAACTATGGCTGTTTTGTTTGTAAATTTCCTACTTACGGTATGGATATGATATACGCAATGTTCGTCTCAGAGGTATTAAGAGTCAGTCTGACAGAATTTCTTAAAGGCAGACAACTTCAAGCAAGATTTAAGAACAAGAAATAGCGAAGGGATATTTTCTTGTGCCGTCTATAATATTTATGTATATATTCAATCGAAATATCGATAAGAACTTGTGTACTTTATATTTTTCAGACTCTTTCACACGTTCAGTGTCAACAAAGAGTGCACATAAGGAAATGTCTTTTAATATAGAATATATTTGAGATTGTCTAAATTCATATAAGCATTTTTATGTATATTTGTTAAGAAAAATCCTAATCAACTAATGGAATGAGCTAAGGTTACATCAATAAAGATCCAAATCAGAGAAATCCCAACCTCCGTGATCAAGTTATTTATCCTAAATGTAAATGTTAACGTAAGTAATATTAAAGGAGTTTTTAGTGCGCATAAAAATGAAAGCAATTAGAACCAGATGTTTTCAACAATATAAAAGCTGTTTCGAATTATTTTCAATACGTACAATATGGATGCAATTAAGAGTATGGAGTTGTGCGCTCTGAGATTTGTTTGTTATGAACAGGTGAATTTATTATTTTCTTTACTGTATTGTGTATGTTATATAAAGGGTTTGATTTATTAAGTTATTATGATTTACATATTTGATTTTTAAAGAGCCGGGTAAATAGAAATGAACATGACGTTGTAGTTTTCTCTCGAGGATGTGCTAAGTGGTGAATTAATGATTGATCACTTACGCCGTGGTAAAGGTAGACTTTTTCTACATAATTTGCTGAAAAATGTTTGTATTTGGGTATAAGCTTTCTATTATAATAAATCATTATAGAATACAACCACTCTCTAATCAATATGTTGATAGTCATGCAGGTTATTTTTGATAAAATTATCTATACTAGTAGGACGTAAGTTTTATATTTTAAATATAATTTAGAAAAAAAGAAAATGATAATAAGTAGAATTATTTGTAGTAAAATAAGATAGAAGTTTTCAGAAAAGTAGAAAAATATTAAGGGAAAATTTTTATCCCCCATAATGAGATTGATTTTAAGATGGAAAACTAACGGATTAGGTAATTTTTATCGGTTTGTATAGCTTCTATGCTCGAGGAATGGAGCAGATGTTGTCTGCTAACAAGAAAAACGAAAACACTGTGCTAACGATCCTCCGAGGAAGATACAAATACTGTAAGAAATATTTATGGAGGTTTTTCGAAATGGAATCCCTGAGGAAAGCGGCGACCGAGTGCCCTCCGAAAGCTGAGGAAAACACGTTTCAAATCCCACGCCACGCATAATTCTTAATACAGGGATTATAGAATGGCTTCTTAAGGCTTGGGTGCCAAAAGAAAGATAACAAGCAATTAGTGTGAACTGTGACAAATTTTAGTTACATTAAAAGAAATAAATTTAGCTAAATTCGCTCACTTCGTGTTGTTTATTTGAGTATTTACCTTGGTGTATCTGTTTTTGATTAACAAAAATTTTAACTCATCAATTAGATCATGATGTTTTGTTGTATATTGTTATACTAATCAAACAATTACAGATTTATATAAAACAATATGGACTTGTATTTTGATAATAATTAAATAGCTATTAAACATGAATGTTATGTTACTTGTCATACTTAATTTGTTAATTATTTAAAGCGATTCATGTACGACTGACATTACAGTTTATGCTAATAATTCGTACATTGCATGTATAATGTTGGTTTCGTTAATTGCGTTTGTTTGAGTATAAGTTGATTGTTCTAAATGCTATAGAAAGGAAAGTTAATTTATCTTTGCGGTTGTTGAAATTAATATTTTTTTTTATGTTATTTAATGGTTGATAATAACGTATATATAATAGGTTGCTTGAATGGGTTTCGTACCTATGTTTCATATACACCAGGGCGTCGTAAATATTGCTCAGGACCATAAAATGCATTAGTAAAGTCTGCTTTGAGTAATGCCAGCCCAGCGAGCTTTCACGAGAGAAATAAAATTCTGCAAGTGCGTAAAGTCGTTGGCCTTTTTCAGTGAGAGTCTTGCTACCTTCCCACTTGTAATAATTTCTGAATAAAGCGATATGTAAGTTCATACTCCTTGCTCCTTCGCATTTTAACGAGGACGTATGATTTGTGGTAATTGCATATGTTTGATGCAAATAATTATGTATGTATTGTTACGAAATCATGGTCTCTCGTAACAGATGCTCATACAGAATATTATATTAATAGCATATTTATATAATTATAATATGATAGTAAAGTTATAACTGACATCAACGACCCAGCGATTCAGATAGCGAAATGTACACACCAAGTTAAATTGCAAATATATATTATAACGTATGAGGTTATTTTTCGTTACAATGACGAATTATGAATTTGTTAATATCTATTATTTTAGTGCATTTTGCCTGGTATTTGATAATATTCATAAATTTTAATGAATAAATATCGTGTTATCTTTGCTAACTTATAACTAAACTTTGGGTTAAAAATTTTAACTTTAAATTTTTTATTGGTCCATTATCATTAAAAAAATATCTATAATTGTAAAAAGTAATTTTTCTCATTAATGCAGTTAAAGTATATACTAATAACCTATTTTTTCCTCATAACTATAAAAAGCCACGTCTACTTTTTAGTAGGAATAGTTTAAAAGAGGTATTATATTGCGAACTAAACATCATTTCACTTTGTAAGTTAGAAAATACATACGCGTCTTGAAACGTCCAAGCAAATAGTTGTAAAAGTAAATAAAAAATTGGATTTACTGGAAGTCTGTATGAAATTTTATAATGTTAATAAATTTGGAATATCATAAAAATTATTATTTGTAACATTTATTATTGAAAAATAAATATAAAATGTGAAAAATATTAATATGCCTGTATGGATTTTCCTTTGTGATATTTGTTATTGAAAAGTTTCTTTAAATCACTGCATGAGCAATGTTAATTAAGTAATGGATCCTTGGGGTGTAATCGCGAAGGGATGAACGTAATTAATTAATGGCTATTCATCTCTAACTTTAATGTGATGGGTTTACTCTATGATATAAACCTTGATTTGACTAATTAAATTAATAAGTCATTACATTTTTCGTACACATACATTAAATTAGAAAACAAACCTTTAGAATACATATTTTCACAAGTTAAATATTCATGATTTGATCGTAATAACTGGCAAGTTATTTCGAAGCAACTACATGAAGAATGGAAAGTTTTATAAGAAAGAAGGGACTTCATCGATTGTATTTCTTAAAGTTTGACAGATAATAACAATGAACAAACAGTTCAGATATCTCCGAGCAATATCTCTGTTTTGTGATTTTCTTAAAAAATTCTTTAACGGGTTCCTCATTTCACGAAACAATGCCCCGTTTTTATGACAAATAAAAAAATTAGATTTGCTGTGCGGAACAATTGGCTTTACTTTAAACACGACCGGAAAACTCGTCGCTCAAGAGCGGAAGCGAGAATTTTAGCTTTTCCCTATGATTTTTTTTTGTCGTACTTACATCTAAAACAAAGCGTAATGACCCGCACGGCACGCATTTGTTCACGAACAATCCGAATAGGCCATTTTTCATCTCGAACAATTGAGGGCGGAGCTCCGACACAATTGGCAGAGTATTTTGTCAAGCATTTGTCGCACAAGCGAGGTTTGAGTATACGACATTAAAAGTGCACTCTACACTGCTATAAAGCTTACTTAATCATAGTTTCTGATAAATTGTCGTGTGATATAAATAGTACAGTCATTAGGTGCTTTTTGTAATTTTTCAAAGTCAATAATAAAATCAAAATCAATAAAGCACTTAAATTTTCGAAATATTAATATGGTTTACATTTTTATTTATAAATTAATGCCATCTTATTTTTATATACATATTTTAATTTTTTTTTAGACTAAAATAATAAAACTTTATAAAGCTTATTTAGTTTTCCCTTAAATTCAGGTAATTTTATTCTCCTCATAATCAAAGAGAAAATAAAAAGTGTGAACATGTAGCTGATATCGTGTGAGTTTACTACATATATAGTAATTATCATTACTAAGGAAAACATGCTTCAAATGAACTACATTAATATAAAATAGTTTTCAGAGTGAAGATAGACTTTGTCATAAATTCGCCAAAAAATATTTCCAGACAAAAATAATATCACTATTATTAATCACCTCGAGAGCGTATTGTCCGTAGCGATACTCATAAAATCTCGCCTCTTATGATTTTCATAGCGGCTGGAGGCATTACGTCGGAATTTTTCGTTTTATTTTATGGTGGCGCGTACTGTCACGAAGAAATATTGGCTCTGTGGAATAGCTCATAAAGAAAACAGTTTCCCTTCAACGTTTCTACACACCGTAACTAGCTGCACCTTTTTCATACCTTTACTGTCAGTCATTGTACTCACTACTTAGTTTAATAAACGTAATTATTTCATACTTCTCATTCGTTCCATTAAACGATTGAGTAATTTAACTGAATGTGAGTGAATTTCATAGTCGAGTTATTTTTAGCATAGAAATGCTTGATTGTGGTTGGGAATCGTTTTGCCGGTTCACTTCTCCGATCCCATTCCTCGCACGTCATTATTCAACTTAAGTGGACAGTTTGTGTAAGGTTAGATGTAAGGGAAATCTTTTCCCGAGCAATCCTATAAATATTACTTTATATTTAGTCTATTCATTTTTGAAAGTATAAAACGAGACGAGGAGGTATGTTTGTTATTTGGTTGATAGCCAAAAATTATATTAAATGTAAATTTGGTTTAATAATGCTTTATGCTTTAAACACTCGAACAATAGTTGTGTAGAATAAAGAAGCCAGTAATATTGTAATTTGAAGTTAATATTTGTGACAGTCAATGATTTAATACTGTTCATTTGGCGAGAGCATCATTTTGACATATTGAAATACAATTGTGTTCAGTAGTTAAGTTGAAATGTTTAAATGACATGAAATTTGTTTTAATTGTTGTTAGATTTGTTTACAGTAATACTTTCATAAGGTAGCTATGACAGTGAGGAGATATTTCTTTGATTTGTGATTTTAGACATACGTTGGTTGTAATTAAGTTGTTTTAATAAATCCAATTTCTGATCTAGGTTTCAGGATGAGATTTGGGATAGAATACAAACTTGCTACGGTATTTCTGTCCGCATATTTGCACATTTAACATACATAAATATTTTGGGTACTATGATGATGGGTGAGTTCCGAATTGTTGTTTTTTGTTCAATAATATGTTTCTTGCTAGAATATACTAAGTACCGGTACAAACGATTCACTTTCCAAGTAGGAATATACAACAAATTCATAAAGATGTCTTGCGCTGATAATACGAGTAGCAAGATTGGTGTTGGAAAACTGTTCGACTAGAAGTTCACTTAGAAGGGCTTAACTTGTGCTTTATTGTATCGCCTTTCATGATTATGACTCCTTGGTCCATCATCACCAATAGGATGACATTTTTGTATATTTAATTAAATATATAATTAATTAATTCGGGTTACAAGCGTTATAGCAATATGAGCTTGATGGGAGTGTACTTTTGATTTCTTTTAGCAATCAAGAGTGACGTATTTTCATGACACAGTTGATTCTTTACCCTAAACCGTGGACAGTTGAGGCATATAGGTATTTGAAAAAGAAACAATTTCGATATAAAAAAAACATAATTTTATTTCAAATAAATCGCGAGTTTTATGGATAGAAAGTAACATTTTGAATTAAATAACGAAAAAGTAATCTTAGACAGGAAAATGGTTATTTAGAAAGGGTAAAGCTGAAACTTATAATAAAACGTTGAATTATTAATAAAAAAATACTTATACAAGAAATATGATTGCTGCAATGTTATGCCTAAATATATTGAACTTTGTTTGACATGTCTTATTTAAACATAATACTTTCTTCATATTTGAATTCTTTACATGAATAAGAAAAAAAGTCATATAAAATATTTTTTAGACTTTTTTGTTGAGAAAATTTTGTAAAAAATAATTCAAACAGTACTATTAATAATGTTATATTAGTGAAGTCGATTTACTATCAATGATCTTTAGAACTGTATTCGTTTTCGTAAACTCCAAGATTGACTCTAACAAGGCCGAGGGAGGCGGAGACCTCGTCGGTGATTTCTACTCTTAAAATCCAATTTAAATGCATTCCTCTGTGCCACAGGAGTCCCGATACGCTCCGGGGGCCAATTAACTTATTCATCCTTAACATTTCATTGCTAAAGTTTGCTGCTAATCTTGGATCAGTCTTGACATTTAGTGTTTTATATTTATGTTAAGAAAATGAACATAGATGTCTCATTTGGGATTTTACAAACTAATAATTATACAAATAATAGGTAATTCATGAGAAAACCTCACATTGACATGAGAATTTCATTAAAAAAAATCGTATTGTATATGAAACGTTTTGTGCTATAATATTCTTAGGGCAGTATCAAGATAGGACAAGATCCGCTTATTACGATTTCGAACATTGCCCTCATCATGAACACCCCAAAGAAAAGTCATTAAAAATGCAATTTAAGCATCGTAATAGAAATGTTCGCACTAAGAAATGTTGCAAAACTGTAATGGTCCAGGTGAAATTAACGCAGAAAAATAGGAAAAGTTAGAACGAGTTCCCCGCCAAGGCATTTTTTTTGCCATCGCTAAGTTGGTTTGTGATTGTAAACTGCTGAATTTTATAATAGCGTTTTCGAACTCCACTTCTCCAAAAAGTTTAAAACGATTCGTAATTTAACTTGAAACTAATACATTCAAATAAAGTCACAGGTAAATGTGATTATGGGATCTCAATTTATACGTTTTATAATTGTATAATATTTATGTAGGTGCATAGGTTTTAATTTTCATTAATTTGTAAATCGTGTAACTTCTTAAAAAATCTCTTTTCAGAACCCAATCTATGTTTCGCTTTCTGTTTCTTTAAGTTAAATATCTCTTGGATTTGTTCTTGCCATGAATAAAAGTTTGTAATAAATAATAAAACAAAACATCACGTTTTCATTAAACTATTTGTTTTATGATACCAAGTATTTTCTATTTATAATTTGCTCCTATTTATATATAATAGCAATTATTTAAGGCATATTTTTCAAAAAAAAAAAAAAATTTCTAATATATTTCTAATAGCATAATTTCCAAGATAATACAAAAATATAGGTCAATAAAAAATGTGTTTTTTTCAATCGACTGGATAATTTGATGGAAGCAATGAGTTGTTATAATAAAATTGTTATTCTATTGAAATTAGGTATATTTTGTTCTTATCAAGTAAATTTGATTAAATTTATATTTTAGTATTACAAGAAATGTATGTATATAAAATGTAAAAGATGAGATAAATTTGTTTGAACGAATGTCACTAAATGAATATTCACCCCTTCAGCCAAATAATCTTTATTCTGATTTTAATACAAACATTTCTTTGAAAAGATATCGGACCCTATTTATTTAGAAAGATGACTAAAGCAGATTTTCGAGATTTCAACTCGCCGTCTGTGGATTACTTTGCAAGTCTTTTATAGGAAAGAAAACCAGTATCATCACTACTTAAGGATATTAAAATCCCTTCTATCCGTGTAAGGAGCTTGTTTTCTAAACAGCGTGGCATTTATCGAATCATTCCTATATAATATATTGGCAATGTTTTTATTTCTATTTAATTTAAAATAAGAAACATATGTAAGGTAATACAGTAGCTAGATGAAAGAACATATTCATAGATACGCTGCACAGGATATTTAACAAGTGGTTACTGTAATTTTTTTCTGACAATATCACAGCCGGATCGAAAATAATGGTATCGAAGACAAATAAATAAAATTTATGTCAGATAAGTGGAGGATATTGGAATGTATGTATATTTTGATTACAATAAACTATGAAATTAACTCTCTGGCAATTATTATTCATAATATAGTGAAGCGTGCAAAGGACAGACGATGTGCAACTTCATGGTGTTATTGAATTGAACTTTTTTTTTATACGAATTAAAATAAAACAAATTATAATAATTTTTGTTCAGTTTTGACTTGTAATAATTTGAAATATTTATTAGAATTGTTTTTTTTTAATCTTTTTAAAAATGGCTTGATGGCTGAATGGTTGTTATTTTGAATGAAAAAACAATGAAGGGATTTTCAATACATGTGGAATAGGATACAAACGGATAGATATAATTTGTTTCAGCTGTATGTACAATCAGAAGACATAGATAACATTTAAGTATTAAATCGGATTTATTATGAGTAAATGGACACCACTGTACACAATTGCTTGTAAAAAGAAATTCGTAATTTACAAAATATCTTTTTTATTTTCCGATTTCATACTAATGTTTACTTGAATTAAGTTCTATTTCTAGCTTTTCATATATTTTATTAGAAGTGTGTTGTACATCGCAACATCACGTGGGGTAAGCATTTTAATTACAAAATAGCTCGTCCTCTCCCTGCCTTTCCAGAATTTTTCATACAGGTAATGTTATTGTCAAAGGATTTTCTGAATTTTATTATAATTTTATTTTAAATAAAAAAATTCGGTATTTGAATGATCCAGAATGTGTTAAATAATATTTTATTTTGCTTCTTCGAGTAAATTATATTTTATTTTTTATTCATAATAAATTTCAATCATATATCTTTTCATTTAACAATTAGTCAATAAAAAAAATAAAGAAGAAAGAAAAGGCTTACCTTTATCTGTAGCTTACAATATTAATAAAATATCATGTACTCCAAGAAGCAAAATGAAATGTTATTTAACACATTCTGGATCATTCAAATGCCGATTTTTTTTATTTAAAATGAATAACTTACTATTAATAAATAAATTTAATAATTGAAGACAAAGATAAGTTTCATTTAAATGTGTAAGAGAAAGAGATGTCGTAGGTATAATAAAGAGTATTGTGGTTAGAGAAATTCTTAGATTTCAATACAAAAAATTTCAATAAAAAAAAAACTATCGAGTAACGAGGAAAACACAATTCAGGATTCAGTTCTCATTATAAATTACTTATAGTATTTAGTTAAATTTAATTCATGGATTCCGTCTTCAATAATGAATGATGTTATCATTACATTTTTGAAATTTCTTTGATCATGGTTATCTTATAATTAAACTTGTAACGAAATTGTAAAAAGTTTGAAATTGGTCAGTTATTTCGAGAAAATTAGCCATCTTCACTACGAACGAATGAACTCACCGAAGCGAGTTTGTATTGCGGGCTTTACTAACGAGAATTTTACAATGATGAACAGAGAGCTCTCTGTATTCATAACAAAAAGAGGTGTGCTGTATTTCGAACAAAGTCAGGTTTTATTAAGTTTCCTGAATGCAATACTTTTTATTAATAACTTAGATTTCTATTAGATTGGAATCGGTGGTTCGATTATATTTTGAACTGTTTAAGTTACGTTTTTCACTTTAAAAATATATTGTATCAGTTGAAAGTTGAAGTAAAATGCATGTTGAACACTTCGTTATTGCACTTTTGTTCTTGATAAGTAAATATATAAATGAATAATGTATTTTCAATAATATTTAATTAGGCAAAATTTTCATTTTATTTCTTGATAATAAGAATGGTTCAAGTAAATTATTGCAATATGACTCTAGTTATAACTGTCAGTTGAGAAAATGTTAAGGAAAATGAATCATATCTTCGTCAAAATTACAGTCTAAGAAATATATACATACTGCTTTGGTGTTATATGAAAATACACATACATATATATATATATATATATATATATATATAGCATAATATATAGCATATAGCATAAACATAAATTATTGAATGAGTTACGGGCTTCACTAGGTATGTAAGTCCTCTGATGATACGGACTTCGAATACCCATACAGTATTCTTGGGTTCATGGTAATCGACCGTTACCAGGGGGTTAATCGTCTGCTTGGTAATTTCTTGGCTGCTTAGCACGTTAAGAAACACACTTTTAATTTTTTGGAATGTCACTTTACATATCAGTTATTTTATTATGCTATGATATCGCATAAAAAGTTATATCAATAGACATATAAGGTATTTCCTCATTTGTCTACTTATATGTTTAATAGTAATTATAAACAATGTCGAAGTAAAGCAAAAAGATAAAAATTATCTATAAATTCAGATAGCGAGGGCATAACGCGGATGTTGAAGAATGTTTAGTTATTACTATCAGCTACATGTATGCCAAAAAATTTAAAAACTTGTTTCTTGCAACCAGCATTAAAGTTATAGAATTTATTTACCTCATATAAGGGACATTTTCAATAAGTATTTTCTAATATAAGATAAATAAATTGTGAATAAAAAATTAACACAATCTAATGTACAGTTTAGTATAACTACAGCGATTTAGTCGATTGCGTGTTGTCAATGATAAGTGAGTAGCCGATATCGTATGTGTTCTATTCATATAAAATGACGCGTCCGTTCACGCACCTAGTTGTGTTCATTGTTATTCTTCAATTACTGATACATGTTAGCGCATCACCATATTCAGTTCAAGATTTCACAAGTTTATTTGCGAATCCTGTTAGTGATTTTATCAAATTGTTATCTCGCTCGAATTCAACTGAACCGAAAAGTGTTAGTGGGAATCATGCATACAATACAGAGAAGGGAAAGGATGTGAGGACGGGTACAAAGATGATAGATGTTCCTCTCAATGTACACAAAAAGTGTCCAGACGGAAGTTTTCCAGATGTGAAGGGCGTGTGTAGAAATCTTTGGTAATTGTGTAACACTATAGAGTTTCGTTTCGTCAGTGTGACGCAGTTAAGACAATTCGTTTTGTTGAAATGGACGTAAAGGCCGTGTTTTGTATAATAACTATTGCAGCTGTGATTATATCTGCGGATTCTGGAGTGGTGTTCAATTTTCATGAAAAGCTCCGTATGGCGACTACAACGGAAAAAAATGTACAATCCAGTCAAATTATAAGAGTACCGGACCTTGAATGTCCCGATAATTATAGACGCGATCAACTCAGAAAATGTCGACAACAAATATAAAGGTAAGTTTCTAAGTAATTTTTGTTAAGGAAAATGTAATGTTTCCTATCCGCTATATGTTATTATAAATAAAAAAATTAAATAAATATTCTAAATTACGAACATATGAATATGATGACATTTTATTCAATAAAATTAATTCACTGTATCTAATATTAAAATAAAAAGGTTTAACTCTGATCTCAAAAAGTTTGTTTTTCATTTTTAGGTCAAGTCATAAGAAAATGAGAATATATTTAATAATCGAAACCTTGTAGGACATAAATAACAATTGTAACATTATTTAAAATTCTTCTTAGAATCGAATAATTTATATTATCAAATAATATAATCGTCGTTGACTTAGACCTATAGGTCAATGATGTTATCTCCCTATAAATACAGAAACTTAACGATCAGTTGGAACACAAACATTCATTGTGGTAACAACTTGAAAATGAAGATTAATATTCATTTTATATTTTTTTCCTTATTTCTTATAACATTATTTGAAAACGCCCAGAGTGGTTTAGTTATAGGCTTTGTCGAAAAGATTCACGATTCAATTCACAAAGTTCACGAGGATGTTCATAATTTGTTCAGACCAAAGGAAAATAATAATAAAAATCTGTCAAGTGATGGCTATCAGAGAGAAAATCAAGATAATAAGCCTCCTAGTACCGTTGCGACTAATATAAAACAAGACAACAATGAGAAAATAATATTTGCCGATGTTGATGATACAAGAAATGAGAAAAGTATGAATAACAATAATTCCATTGTTACTCCAGCTGACATCGGCCTATGGACAACTACAGATAAAACGGGTACAACTGAAGAGGTTCTGATTTTTTCTTCTTCCCCTACAACACCTTCACCTTTGTCAACAACAACGAAGAAGGAAGGAAGAGAAAATTTTGCAGCAGGATGTTCCACTGGCTATAAACGTACACCAGATGGTAGATGTAAGCCAACATTTTAAGCCATGATGTTTTAAAATATGAAATGTGATTTTTTCCAATAAAAGTTATTTAATTTAATTAAATTTTTATTTTCTATATCTTGACGTTCCCTGTTCTGCAAATAGGAAAATCATCATTAAGGAAAATGATGAAATAGATAATTTATCTCGTTACACAACGTTTCAAGGATAACTGGACAAGAAATGGCAAATAATTTCTAAACACAACAATAATAAAGCAAGAAATAAGCTAAATTGCAGTTTGTTGATCTGAAGGCTCTGTTTATCGATTGAAAAATTGTACAGAGTGTATCTTCTATAGCATCGCCTGTTAAGAAGAATAAAGAATAATAAAATCTTATCCTATACAACGATATAACAAAAAATTCTTCAAATATCTATTACATATAACAGACAACTTCATATATTTTACTATCACTCCTTGCATGCAGGATAGCAAAGTTGCTTTAGTCAAATAAACTCATTTCAAAAGTTTCAAGAGAAATTAATGTTCAAAACATACCAGTACGTACCCGACTGTTTGTATTATAGCAGACTAATTTGAACAGAATTGTAATTTTTTCTACTCGTATTTATTATCTGCATATTTTCAAATACTCATTTCAGAAGAAAGGAGATAAATGGGATTATATCTACAAAAGAAATTACTTAATCGTCTTATATTTTAAAGATCTTTAAGCACCAAATCAGTTTTTAGTTTAGTGCCTGTATTTGTAATAAGTTACATATAAATATGATTATTTATAATAAAACAAATTGCTGCCACTCTTATATTAATTTGGCATTGACTGAATTGATTAGCAAATGATTTAGAAGGAAATAAGAGTTTTAAGTCCTTAAATCTTGATCAGACAATGTAGCTTTATACATTAAATTATAACCATAAATACATATAATTGTATTTTACGAGTACTTAAGAAAAACACTTGTACCCATTTTTGTAAAAAAAAAGTTATTATGAAATTTCATTATTCTTATTATATTATTCAGTTATCATGATTCTTTCAAAAAATATGTTACATAATAAAGCGTATGTTTGAAGTTAAAGTCCTGCATATAATATTTATTTTGCTAGTAAATTCACATTTCTTTATGCACTAGGGGTCACTTGTTTGTACCAAAAAGGAATAAAGTGTTGTATATATGTGTTTTTTTTGTTCAATTGACAATAAGGTATAAAGGTTCTTCGAAAAATGCTTTTCAAACTTCAAAAATTCTTTCGCTGAAAAATACTTGGAATAAATTTATTAATTTTAATAAACTATTATATAATTTGATTCAACAAACTCTAAAGTATGTTAAAAACCCTTCCATCCCTCATTTCATTTCCATCTATAAACCTTTTCATCGCATATTATGAAAAACATTTTAAATTTAAATGTAGTCCTTTATAATTGAAGATATATACAGAGTAGATTTATTTATTTTATTATAGCAAGACCTATTCATTTCAAGCAAGAAACTATTATAATACTTATGGAGATTTCTTTCAGACAAATTAAATTAAATATTAATAAAATCCAAAGAATAACAGAATGGCATATGATATAAAATCTAGTACATCTTAGTGCTTCTGTAAAATCTAAAAAAAAAACAACTGTAACAACAATACTATTACGAATATACAAGAATGTACAAGTAGATGTACAAACATTTATTAATACTCATTGGTTTTACGGATATATTCAAAAGTAAATACGTATTTAATTGAGCTAAAGCCCCTTAAAATTTATTATAATATAATATCATGTGACATATATATATATATATATATATATATATATATATATATATATATATATATAGTCCATGTAGCTTTATATACACTTTATTCACACTTGAAGGCGTTAAACATTACCGCTTTGTGTAAAGCGTATGCAAAGTGATTTTCCGTCATTAAGAGTTTAAGTCGATGCAATAACTGATCACATTAATTTTTCAAATCTCGATGGGCTAGCAAGGCATCAGGTTAGTAAAAAGGTCTAATGTAGTTTTCTACGTTTTGGGACGAATTTTAGAGTGATGGCTTATGTGGAATAAATTTGTTGTCTGACGACTGTTAGTTTACTTTTATATCCTATATACTTCTTCTTTTCTGTAGAAATTTGCTTCCAGCAAAATATAGTGGCACATTTTTATGTAGGATGCCTCTTGATCTATGCTTGTCTAGTGGATGGTAAAAAGAAGGTTCAAAATGAAAATTATTATGAAGGCGATGTGAAATCACATTACTTATCGAAAGAGGATTGTAAATTGTTGCCCGTATCGACAAAAGTGTGTTGAAGTATCGGCCCACGAGAACTTATGGCTTGAAATATAATTTTTTGTTGTTTTGCATCTTATATATGCACGAGAATAATTATTTTTTAATAAAATATATATTTTTATTCGTAATTAAAATAAACACATACAAAATTTCGATGAAAATGTTACAGTATCATAATTTTTAATTTCTTCCTTGATAAAACTCTCAAATTGTCTTTAAATATTATGAATATTTTTTTTATATTTTATCTCCGTGGCTGTTGGTCGTGTGTAAGAAAATATATGTAGGGAGAAATTGCTTCGTACATCCATATAAAATAGAACTATGAAATATATAATTAACTAATAAACAGTATGTCGCCTTAACAATTTTATTTATATAATTAAATGAAATATAAAAAATATCACAAATTATTATCGCTCTACAATACTTTTGATATTTAATGAGCAAAAACTTAATTCTTTAAATCTTTTATCAAATTAGGTATTTTTGTGTTTTTCCAGAATATACATATATATATATAAACATATATATATATATTAAAAAAAAAATATATATATATATATGTTTAGTGATGATACCTGCAGCCTAAGGCGTATTTAGAAAATTTATAGCAAACATAACAATTTAAAAATAATAATTTACGGATATTTAGTCTGGGACCAATTTTGCAAATATATTACAAAATAGAAACCTATTATGTAGTATAGGGTAAAATAATACTGCAATCCAAAAAAAAAAGAAAGTACTTAGGAAATTAATAAGATTCATAGTAGACATTACAAATAAATCTTCTTTATTTTTTTTTATAACCTACAACGACAGCAAGGTCAATTATCCAACTTTTACATTTTATAGACTAGACCATATTTTGTAGAAGATCTCCTTACACAATCTACATAAGCACAATTTTTAAGCTTTTGTACTTTGTAGATGCTCCCCTTTTCTGGATTTATCTATTTCTATTATCTGATATTTTGTAATTTATAATGTACTAAAGGTTTCTTATTTTTTTTTATTCTTTTATTTTTTTACCTAAATAGTCGGTATTATTATTATTATTAGTAAAATCTTTTGAGTACTATGATCTACTTAGTTTGAAATTTAGACCACTAACATAACCTAAACAAATTCTACAATTTCATTATGGCTTAACCATTTCCAAATAAGTATTATAATAAGAATTTAATTAGAAAAAGTGATCATACAGCTAACATAAAAAACTTGCTATGAAGTCAAAAACTTAAATTAAAACTGGCTAAAAGGATTACTTTAATTTTTTTCTACTATTTTACAATTTTGGTGAGCTATCCGTTTTCTAAAGGTTGGCAAATCGAATGTATAATTCACATTGATAATATCTACTGTTTCTATTTTTAAGTATCAGACGCTATATTAACTTAAAATATCGCTCGAGAAGAGCATTATAATTGAGGAACTTTATTTAGCTTCCTCTCTGGAGGTAATTGAATCTGGGTCTTCTTACTTTACCGAAAATCTTTATATCACTGTTATATAAGGTAAACATATTTTTATCCATTGATTGCCCCTGGAAATTAAAAAAAAATACTGCATTCAAATATATAATGATTTTATCTTAAATAATATATATTTTGCAGGGACGAATAGAAATTTATCAATATTTGTAAAGTTTGAGATATTTCAAATTATTTGATCTTATTATTTTAGTAATCGGTTTCCGACAACAAAATGCGAGGTCTCAACACTTTTATTTAAATTGACCTGTTTGCCAACATTAGGAGTCCTTTGTTTTCGTGAAATTCGGGAAATGCTTAATGCATATTCTCTTGATTGGGGAGGAAGACACCAAGAGGAGTTATGTCGGACTATCGTCTTAAGAAGGACGCACTATTAGACCCCACGGATGTCCCAAGCGCCGCTCTTCTGCTAAGCCACAGGCCCCGCAAGGCGATTCTGCTGGGGTAACATTAGGAGTCCTAGAAGAGATGTGGTCTTTGTCAAGGACCAGAAGAATACTTGATGTCCCAGCTTTAAGGTTGGTGTTACAAGTGGCGCCCTTTGTACCCTACTAATTATAATATACTATAATCCTTAAAATTATTTTTATTACTGATCATAATTCATTATAATACTGAAACATTGTAATTATGTAATGGCAGCATTTAAGTGTCAACCAGTATTTGAAAACTCTAAATACTGTTTTCAGTCATTTTTTAGAACATTACTACAAGTAACGGTGAACATTGAAAAAATCAAGACTGAACCTCTACCTCGAACATTGGTTTTTACTTGGTTGATCACTGAATTTTTTTTTCTTCATTAAAACGCTTTTCAAGTTCTTATCAGAATATTATTTAGTAATTAGTTGATGGATTTCGTTAACAGCTCTCAAAAAATAAGTTTAAAACATCAAATGCCTTGTTCAACAAAAAAAATATCAAAAATAGTGTTATTTGGTTTACAAACTCGATCATTTGGATATATATTTTTTATTTTCTTTTTTGAGACAAAGAGGGCAAACGAGCAGGCGGCCTACCTGATGGAGGTAGTTTCCGTCGCCCATGGACATCCGCAACATAGTTTTGCGGATGCGTTGCCACCCTTATTTGGGGGAGAGGGAGAGGAATATGTAGGAAAAGGGAAAGGGCAGGAAAGGGTGGGAAAAGGGAAAGGGCAACCGGCTCTCTCATTCATCCTATGAAACACAGCCATTAAAGACTACTTCACGCCTATCTTCTGTGAAAGGGTGGTACTTCCCTGTTCGAACCAGCCCACGTTCAAGATGCAGTAATTTATTCAATTTTTAAGAAAAAATATGAAATTCGAAATTGAGAAGTAATCACTCTTACTGAAAAATATAATTTATAAATCTAATAAAGCAATATATATATAGGAAGTAAGATCTCACAATGTACAGTGTCATCTTCTGAAATTTCTTATCAGATTTTTCGTTAATAAAAGGTAGTGGTAAACGTTCCCAAAAAAATTATTTTTTTTTTTGTCACGGGCTTCTTCTTGTCACGGATTTCAGATAAAGAGAGAGATTAAATGAATACATTTCTTAAATCGATTATAATTCCGAACAATATACTTACTGAAAATTTATGACGATTGGAGTAAATTTCTGGGTTTGATATTAAAAGGTTCTTAATCAATGCTGTAATCGTATTTCTTAATGTTTAATGGTATTATTATTCAAGCCTCTTTAATTTTTATTTTACAGATAATTCTTGCTTTCAATTTTGCTTCGTATTCAATGAAAACCGTTCGTCTCTTTTTTTCAAAGTGATAACCTTTTATGGGAGGACATGTATATCGCTTCGTTAAGTAAGGGATTACGATGGCAGCCTGTCTGGAGTCAAATATCTTAACAAAGCAAAGTAACTTGTTTTATAGTTATATATACATACATATCTATATCAACTGTTATGACCTTTCAGTTAAAACTTAATCAAAAAATGTATAACATTTTATTATTTATAAATGTTGTGTCAAGTTTTGTACATGTGGGATCAGTAGTTTTTGGCTTAAACGAGATTTATATACATTGTCTATCCAGAATGAAGTTAAAATTTGTGATATTTTATGGCATTTGTGGCATTAAAAACATAAAAGTGATCTATATCAGTGATATATATTTTGTGTGTATATGCAAAAAAGATAATAATAACTATATTTCAAGTTATTAACTGCTACAATAAGCCAGAAGAAGCTACAAAAAACCATGGAATTTTATTTCACTGAGACGTTGTAACATTTTTAGCATATATAATATAAATATTTATTTTTTATTACTTTTATCAGATTTATAGATTTTCTAATAAAATACAAACACATATTTCCAATTCACAATATTCAAGAATTATAAGTAATAAACTAAATAAAATGTATGTAAATAACTCTTCTTTGAATATCAATATACATAAAATTTTAAGTAATAAACTAAGTTTTTCTAAAGTTAAACAAAAACAGTACTAAATATTTAAACTTAGTTTAGTTTAAGTTATCACTTTTGAAGGAAGTTGAGATCCACTTTTCTTTCACCACTTTATATTATTAAATCGAAAGTAGGTACATATGATATAAAAACACTTATACAATTCAATTCATTCAAAGCCAATTTAAAATCTTCATATTTATTTACCATCTACAATGCCATACACAAAGACACACATAGGTTAACAAAAATCGTTAACTTTTCTTGTAATATTTAAAGATAAAAAACTCGACAAGATTTTATGATTTTTCATAAAATATTAGGATTTAGTGGTAATACTTTTAATGTTTCGTCATTATAAATGTTAGTACACCTATTGTTGTTCTCCACTAAGGGCTTTCCTCTTGGACGGTTATTTAACCTCCATCTATCCTCAGTGTTTTGGACATTATCAATTTGTATGATATTTTTGTTATTAAGACCATTGCCATAGTTATAAACAAATTGGGTGCTATCATAGAGATTTCGGATAATATCATCTGGTACATTTTGAGCTCCAGCATGATAGTTATCTGTAACAACAAGTTATTATTAAATAGCTAAATTAACAACAATATCTTAAAATTAAGCTTTTTTTGCTAATATTATTTAGCATGTTCTCTTATTTATCACGTTTTATTTAAAAATCGAAGCAAAAATAATAAGATATGATTTTTTTTAAAGCTGTAACAGCGTTTGACCCCACATGTAGTAATTAGAGACGAAACCTCTTAGCATTCAATGGATTCACCGTGCGGGTGGCGGGTCCATCGCGTTGCAGGGAGAGGAGCTTCAACAGTGCCTGGGACTTGCAACCCAGGTGTAGGTTTAAGGGGCCACTATCTAACGCGGGTTAAAACGCTCACCTCTACCATCCAAGCTCCTCTCTCTACCTAACCAAATTTGAAAAGAACCTACTAGCGCTGCCTTCGAAGTTCGTTCCAAGAATGAATTGATATTAGTTCTGGACAGGCCCAGGTCTTTTAGTAGGTTGTATAGAGATTTTGCCCTTATATCTCTGGCCCCCACTTCTACCGCGTACAAATCCACGACGAACTTATTTCGAGTGAGTTCGTTTGTGATCTCGTAATATTTATTCACTTTGATGGCATGGTCTTTGGGGATGTTGGTTTCCCAAGGAACCGTAAGTTCTACTATCACAACGCGTTTTAAAATTCGCGAATACATAAATATGTCTGATCTGGAGGACGACGCGCAAATTTCTACTGGGATTTTATATTGTTTCTTATACGTATCCATTATTATAGTACAATTCAAAGCCGCTTTAAGGCTAGTGTAAAGCTCGACATTTGATTTTGTAGCCCTAGTGCCTTCTCTCATTTAACGTATTGATCGCTCATTTGTGGTTATTTCCCTTTGTGCTCTGGCTACCGAGAGACTAGCCGCTTCATGTATGATTTCCAGAACCCTACATCCTCCCAGCAAATGCTTAGCAGTTCCCCCAGATATAGCAAGTTTTTTCGGTAAATTTGTTGTAATTTCCCGTAATTGATTTGACCCATAATATTGAAATGCTTGTATGAATTTACTCGAATATACGATTCCAGTGAGGCTAAATGTAAACACTTTTACCACCGGTTACTAAAATGTTTTACATTTTATAAGGTCCAAGTTTTAGAAATTAGATTAAAGATCACGATGCTTTTTATGCAATATCGTAAGCATTTTATCAATTTAGAAATTTTTTTCATGACGTTCTTCTTTTGTTTGATATATTACTTACTTGCATTGTTTCCATTTTGGCCTCTATTGTCCACGTTATACGATCCGCCACCCATTCGATTAGTGAGTGGTCTTACTATATTCTCTTCACCGTTTCTACTATTATAAAGATATTGTGTATTGCCAACTAGAGGGTTGCCGGTTCGAACTCCTGCACCTCTTCCATGATTATCTAAAATTTTATTTATTTACGTATAATCTCGTTTTGAAATAGAGTTACAAATATAGACATGCGAATCTAAAATGGAAATTAAAACAGTTATACGATGTACAAAAGTTTCTACTTTTGTACATTGTACATGTTTTATGAGTTATAGGCCAAAATGACTTTAAGATTTTGATTCCATCTTTCCTCCAGAATTTGTTTTTGTTTAGATTTTATTTTCAGTGCCAGTTGTAACACATTTATTCTATTTAGCTGAGGAGTAATGGGACTCATGCTTTTAAAAAAATTTTAACATATTATTTTATTTAACGTTTTTTCCCTAACCTGCTGGATTAGGGTTGACATTAATCCGTACTCCGTCAATCTGAATCTGGTTATCATTATTATTCCCTGTCCCAATGTTAGCTTTATCAAGTATTTCCTTTAAAATTTGTTGTCTGTCAATAGATCCTCTAGAATTTTCGCCATTCTGGTAAAACCTCGATTGAGGTCTCTGTGGCTCCTGTCTATTATCATTGATAGAAAACGCGTTTCTTCTATCCATCCCGTTTGTCCCATCCCATCCCATCCCGTTAGAGGTAACTGTCGTTCTGGCTGGGCTATTTAAATTAACATTGTAACTTGTTGAAGTCGGTCTAATGTTGCGATCAGCTTCATAACTTGACACAGAAAAACCATTGCTAGTTTGGTCCACATTTATGACGTTGTGTTTATAATTTCCATTACCAAAATTACTTAGTTGATGAGGGCGATCCTGAAAGAAATATTTTTGAATAAATAAACTTCTAACACAAAATGACTTTCTTTATTGTAACTCATACTTTGAATAAAATAATTCTTAATAAGCAATAGTTAACCATCTATGTAAATTTACATAAACAGCAAAAAAAAAAAAAAACAATAGAGAATAAAATTTTAATGACATGATTTTCTATAAAAAAAATTAGATATTACCTACTCTGGCATTATTATTCATATAAAAAGCATCAGTTTCTGAAGGATTTTGCCCATTTCTGAAAAATAGATTTGTAATAGTTAATTCACAATGTGCTAATAATGAAGGGTATATATGTGTATAATTAATTATATTTTGCAATGATATTCATATAATATTTTTGTAATGTAATATTTTATTTTTATTAAAAAGAAAAAAGGGATACTGTAGTATTAGCTCAATTTTATTCAAATTATTTTTTTTGGTGTTTAGATTTAAAAAAACTAAAGTGATGATCAATACAAACTATACATAGTTTGTTTTGATTATCACTTCATTTTAACAAGATTATTTATAATAAAGAACAACTAAAACCAAGAAAAACCCTTGGAATAATATTTCAGTTTGAATGTACCGGGTGCTTTATCTAACTAACTTGAAAGTATAATTGTTTCCTTACCTTGATGCGTACTCATTCTGTGGACTGGCGTTAACAAAAGCATTGATAATAGCAATTGACGCAATTATTATTGATGTAGTCATATTAACACAAGATATTTATGTTCGAAAATCGACCGTCTCTTCCACAAAACTTATTTTATTTACACGGTGTTACTTTATATAGCTGACTGATATCTAAAGGTTCAGTCGTTATGGTGATAACCTTTCTTTATTAATTATTGTCATTATAACAATATATAATATTCATTTTAAATACTTCTTTTTACCCCGGACTTCAGCATAAGACAAATATTTTGAGAGAAATTATAGAGGGTAAATTATTTTAAGTAAAAAGTAACTTAGTAAGCAAATAGCCTTTGTCCTTAATGTTTTTAATTCCTTTTTACTTCATAGAAACACAAATTTGGGCCTTTAGAAACGTCTGTTAAATAGCTGGAGTCTTAGCAACTGCAATCCTCAAATTCCCTTATCAGATTAGAAATGTATTATATATAATTTAAGATTTTGGATGATTAATATTTATCATAGACAGAAGCATTCAGTTACTTTAAATTTTACGGTCATTGAGATCAAGGTAACTAGGGTAGATAAAGGTAGATAAAGGTAAAGATAATTAGGGAGCAGAGGCCATTTCTATAAAGGAAATTTCGTTCTCTTAAGCTTAGTTTTTTCACCTTCTGCTGATATAAATTTTCTTATACTTATATACTTATACGTATCTTATGTCGTCTGGGTTGTAAAGATTGTTCTCCATAATCCAGAGAACATTACACAAACCCGGTTTAGTACATATGCAAAATTCAAATTACCTCATATAATTCAGAAGTTAATAGTGCATTCGACTCTGGGCATTGTAACGTAACTTTTGCGGGAGATATAAATGATATTGACGAAAATTTATGAAATAATTCTTCTGAAGACTTTGTAATAAAAAAATTACATTTTTATTTACTTGAATTTTTTGAGGTTTCCTTGTACATCCATACATGTATACGAGATTGGAAATATTTTCCTGATTCTTTTAAAATCTCAAAATATTAAGTTTTATGAAGGGATGTCACGGAAAACAGTCCTCATATATTCTAACGCAAGAAAATAAAAATATTATATTTGAAGGAGGCATACTTTGACAAGAGAATGGAAGTTTACCTAAATCGCTAAAAATATGTATGAATACAATATACATTTAATTTTTTTTTAAATTTACCGTAACTTGTGGTTGGAGTCTTGAACGATTACGTATAGAAAAGATACCGAGTTTAATCCGCGAGGCTTTTGAAGTTAAAAACTTCCCAATTTCAATAGAGAAGATGGCTGGAATCTATCCAACACCTCATAAAAATTATTAAATCTCATGTCCGTGACCACACCGCAGGACCTCGTGACGCAGTGAGCACATTCTGCAGGCATCGAGAGCGGTACTCCAGAAAATTAATAAATAGTTGACGGTAGATGATAAATAACAAGACCAACTGACAGACCTTCATATCTCGTCTGCCAGTGATCACGGTTGCTGCAAACTAACCAAAACGTCGGGAGTATGTAGTTTTTAAAAATAATAAAAGTCGTGTAGTAATCCGAAAATAATAGTTTCATTTAATGGATAAAAATTACTGCCACCATTAAACTTCCAGTTGCAATGACAATTATTATTAGCAAATGCCAAAGTTACAGTGAAAGGAATGTTTTTTATTGTTTTTAAGTTTAAAACTTTAATATTAATAATGAAGGGAATTTTTGAATTCTTAAGTTACGGAATCCTAAAAAAAATATTGAGACTTGTGTCGTTAATGGGAAAACCCGATGAGTATCACTTTGTGCTGTCCAGTGATATGATGTATTTAAAGTACGCAATATTGTGTTTTGTTTATGTTATTTTATCATAATAGCACTTTATATAAGTAACACCAGGTCATGTGATTTTTACCAAGATCAGAATTACCCCAGTTATTCAAGCATCGACATTACTTTTAAAAACAAATTAATTTGAAGGTTGTTTTTTATTTCTTTGAAACATTTTGCTTCATATATTGTGAAACCGATATCAAATACTGTTAATTTTTTTTTATTCTCATTCATGAATAAAATTTTAAGACGAGTGGGTTTAATAGTTTTTACTCATTGTTTTTTATGGACTAAAACATCTCTCTCGAATCGTTTTCGTATACAAATATATTTCTAAAGGCTTTGGTAAAGAGAAATGTAGATGTTTAACTTCGTAATACTTTTACTTATAGGAAATGTATGTTTTGTTTTCATTTTAATTATAATATTATTACTTCCACAAATAAAGTATATTGGTCTGTAGTATTTTTTTAAGACATAGTGTTAAATAATTATATCCATATTCCTTGTTGAAGAAGTTTATGCTATGAAGGTTCCGTGCGCTCCTGACTGTAATTCGTACTCATAAATTGTAAGTGGAAGGAATGAAGGAACTGTAAGTTATTAAAATCGATGTTAATTATAAAGATCATGCAAATTTTTAGATAAAAATGATGTAAGGCTACCGGCGTCTTAGGATTAGAATATATCGTCGCGAATGGCGACAGTCGGTGCGCTCTAAGTGCCATTCTTTTTGAGAAACAGCCAGCAATGGATTTGGTTGTTAGATATTGTTTTTCCTTCTAAAAAAATATTTTTTTAAATGACTTCAGAAGCACATTAAATATATATATATAATATATATATATATGAATGTTTAATAAATTTATTAAAAAATTTGAGCCCTGAAACGAATATGTATTAATAAAAAGATATATTTCCATTACATTTTTTATTATAAGTAACAACAATATTAATTGTAAGAAACAACAATATTAAACTAAAAATGTATGTGTTTTATTAAATGATATCCAATAGTAAAAGGCTTCTTCTGATGATCCAACACCACGTCGGAGCCAGATTATAAAAGTGATGATAAAAATATACCTGCTAAAGAAGCTATTGAAGAAATATTCAAACTCGGGAGTCTTCTAGCCGATTCTACATTCATTCTGACATATTGAGGTTAACATTGTGTTTTACAAACCAAACCCGACAACAAACATAAGTACGTGTACATTCATATCAACAAAAATTTTCGTCAATGATCAAATATCTTATTCAACAACAGAAATAAGATCAAAAATAGAATTAAAAGGGTTGCAAGATCGATGATTTAGATTTCTTCACTTTAAAGGCGAAAAAAAAGGAAAGAGGAAAGTATAATAACTAACTACAATGCTAAAATGGACACAGATATACTCAAATAGAAAAAAAAAATCCTTTTTTTTAATATTCAAAGAAAGAAAACAAAAAATACATAAAAAATTTTATTCAAATATTTTGACTATACCGCTATACATTAGTATGATATTTGTATTTTAAACAAATGGTCACAGTTATCAGATAATTGTGTATAATCATAAAGATTAGAAATAATATCATACGGTTCATTTTGAACTTCATCGTGGGCATAACAGTTATCTATAATCACTAATTAATTATTTTACAACATAAATCACAAAAAATGCCTCGGTGATGCCAGTAAGTATTTTACTTCAATATTCTTAAAAATATTGTTTTATTTCATTATTTAATTAGAGCATAATGCTATATGAAATATATTTTTAAAAGTCGTAACAGTTGTTAAGTCCTTGTGTTTTAAAATTTTAAATTTATTTCTTTCCGCCGTAGTATGGGTTGTAAAAATATTACAGCCGTTTTATGAATTTTTCGAATATAGAGTCCTAGTTGAAAGAACATTTTGATTTTAGTTATTGAGTAAATTAAAATCTTATAAAATCCAAGTTTAAAAATTTCGATCTCGAAGTTCTTTTTATAGTATCATTGATACACTATACCAAATATATTTTTAATGCTTTGTATCAGACCGCCTGAACTTCTTTAAGACTCGAGAAAAGTTCTCAAATTTTACAAACAGCAGAATAAATTTTATCCAACGACAACTAAATGCAGTAACGAAAAAAAAAATATCTTGAAAACTTATAAAAAAAAAATTATTTCATAATAATTAACACCTGCATTGTTACGGCTTTAACATACATTTCGCTTTTTTATATGAACGTAATTATTGTATTTCGAACATTGTATATTCTTACAAAATCTTTATTTTAAGCACCACTGCCATGACTATAACGAATTGTGTAGGACCAACTGAAGATCTACCACTTACAACTGCTTCATCCGTTGCATGATTATCTGAAAATATATAATTTTTATTTATCCTCTATGATAACTGTTAAACCTGTGAAAATAAGGTCTGTTGCGCTATTAAGGACATCCCGACAATAAAGATTTTAATAAAGGTCTATGTTTTTAAAGTGAAATAATAACATAAATAAAACTGAATGAAGGAAATCTGGTCTATCAAACGTTGATTTGGATTCCAACTCTTACAATTGGAATTCTGACAAATATTGTAATATTAACTACAGATTTTTATGTTTCTTCAATGTTCATTTATAAAATTATTTTTCCAGTTTGCTGGGTGGTAATGGAATGCCTTTCTTTAAAAAAAATATTTGCTTCTATTTTGTATATCTCTTTTCTCACCTGCTCGATTCGGGTAGAGATTAATTCTTTCCCCGTTGACATAAATCTGGTTGTTATTATTATTGCCTGTACCGATTTTAGCTTTTTCGAGTATTTCCCTCAGAATTTGTTGTCTGTCAATAGATCCTCTAGATTGCGGTTCATTCTGGTTAAACATCGATTGAGTTCTATGTAAATCTTGTCTGTTATCATTTAAAGAAAAAGTATTTTTTGTATTCATCCCATTATTTACATTAGAGCTTACTGTTGTTCTGGCTGGGTTATTTAAATGAACATTGTAGTTAGTCGAAGTCTGTCTAATGTTGTGATCAGCTTCATAGCTTGACACGGAAAAACCATTACTAGTTTGGTCCACATTTATCACGTTGTGTTTATAATTTCCATTAGCGAAATTACTTAATTGGATCTGGTGATTCTGTTAAAAAAATTAAACCAAAAATTATAAACCAAAAAATTACTGTTTGTTTTGCTCCTAATATTAAAACAACCCTTTATAACCAACACCTTCCTCTAAATGTGCTCACACTGTGATACCATTATTTACAAAATCAAATAAAGTATTACATTTTAAAAGCGTCAAATTTAGATTTTATAATTTCAATGATGTTTTTTTCTATTGTATAATAAATATATCACTTACTCTGTTATAATTATTCATATAAACAGAATCAGATTCTGCCTGATTTTGTCGATTTCTGTAAATAAATTTATAACAATTAATTGACAATCCCATTGAATTGATGTGAATATATTATATTATTTTTAATAAACAAAATTTATATTGTAATCTATTTTTACAAAACTTAAAAAAGTCTTAAGAAATACTGTAGTATCAGCTCAATTTTATAGCAAATATTTTGATTGGTTGTTCGAATTTTTAAGGAATAATTACGTCCTTCTCAATCCAAACTATGTCCGTGACTAATAACAAAAACAACTAAAACCTTTAAAAAAATCTTTCACTCATTGACACGATATTTCAGTTTGAATGTACTTAGTGCTTCATGTAACTAACTTAAAGTTGTGTACTTACCTTGACGCGTACTCATTCTGTGCACTGGCGTTGGTTATATGGAGAAAAGCATTAATAATAGCAGTTAATGCAACTATTATTGATATAGTCATATTTGCATAAGATATTTATGTTTTAAAAAGGATTGCTTCTTTCATTAAACTTTATTTCGTTTATTCTGCTCTACGTTATATAGTTGACTGATAAATAAAGTTCAGTCATTATGTTGATAACCTTTCCATATTAATTATTACTATTGAAAACATATGCATAAAAAATTTAAACACCACTTTTACCCAGGCTTCAGGACAAAAAAATGTGTCCAAATATTTAGAGTATATTATTTAAGGGTAACACATACTTTTTGAAATTAAAGATTTTTGTAGCAACATAGTTTTTACGTGGGAATAATTATAACAGTGGATTTTTGAAATAGGTATGTATCGAAATGATATATATTGAATTTTATTCAATTTACCCAGAAGTAAATTTTTGGGCATATAAAAAAAAACTATTATTTAGAGCTAATTATAAGTAATTTATTGTTTCTAATGTGTTTCTTCAACATTTATAACTTTATGACAAATTATGAATTTATATAATATAACAAGTACCTATCTGTATAAGTACTTTAAGAAAACGTAATTCTATTTCGAACCCTGCATTTGCTTAAATTATTAGATTTGATCCGTTTTCTATTTATTTCATTTAATATATTTTATAATATTCAACATTGTCTTTTCTTGTGGTACTTCATCCGATGAATGTAAAGTCTTATATCAAGGTATAGGAACACCAATATCAGTTTTTAAAACGTAAATGTGCTTTCAAATTATTTAAATTCTTAACATTTATAAAAACCATGAATGCAATAAAAATAAAGGTTATCAATCGAACTGAAAGTAATATTACGTCTGAGAAAATCTTAGCTTAAAGTAAAAAAGTCTTAGCTAATGAACAATATTAATAAAATTTAAGATTTTTTTTTGGGGCCGTACACGAAAATCTATGGATAATAATATATACATATATATACTGATGACTATAGCTTATACAAGTGTACTTCCTTAAAAAATCTGACACAGAGTCTTTTAAATTTACATTGAAATTCGTAAAATTCATGAGAAACCCTTATAAGTAAATGGGAAACCCTAATAAGTAACTCTTTGTGTTGTCCAAAGTGATATGATATCTTAAAATTATTTAATGTCTCAATATTGTTTTATTTGATTAGACAAATAACTATAAACTTTTTCCGTACATAGAATTTGACGAGTGACCAAATTGAAATGTTGTCAATTTCAAGGATCAAAATAACATCTGACAATAGTTTTTCTCGTATTGATAGAAGTTATAAAGAGAGAGAGAGATGTCCACTTAAAGCTTACTTACTTAAAGTTTAAAAGTTGCGTATTATTTTTGAAATTTAACGTCTTTAAGTTTTGAATTTGCAATGACTAGTGTCAATGTAATATATAAATATTTGTTTTTTTCATTATTTCTTTGTCTGTGTGTATTTTTTTAACCTCTGGAGATACCGTATCTTTATTATTATTTGAAGATATGGGAAATTAGTAGATCCATATCCCTCAAAAAAAGATTTCCTTAATAACGTTTACCTGCATTGTTAAATAATCTCTCCTAGTTATAAAAATTAAAGTTCTTCCTACTGATGTACTTCTTGAAGTTATAAATTTTTAAATAATGTTGCCTTCTTTGCCAAAAATATAAGAAAATCTTAATATTTTGTCAAATTACCAAATCAAAACTTTCTCCTTAGTCCCTTCTAGTCAGCTTTTGCGTATTGCACATAGTACTACAAGTGCTCTACTTAACGTTATTAAAGACATGAGATCCGTTTTGGATAATAAACAGTTAAATCTTCAGTAATATATATAGTCGTGGTGGCCTGGAGGTTAAAGGCCCATCTCTCATACGTGAGAGCGCGGGTTCGAAACCTGACAAGTACTAATGTAGGAACGTTTTAAGAAACTAGATTGCAATTAAAAATCATTTTCGCAGTTACGCAGTTTCGACATGTATTCGATTTTTGACATCAACCCAAGTAGCTTTTTACTATCTTCGTCGAAATATGCATAAACTACCCAAGCTACATATTATCCTTAGAAACTTTTCATCTTCCTATTTATTTGAACGACTTCGTTTAACTTATGTAGTTACTGCAATAAGATTGGTTGTGCGACAGTTAAAGCTCTAACGTTCAAATTCTACAACTCCAATTTCTTCCAAAAATATTTTACTGTTACGTCGTGGTCATCGATTTTTCTACTTTAGCCTTAAATAGCCGTTCTAATGCTCTTTTTAAAGCGAAGATTAAAGCTCTATTATTCGAGTCGTATCTGATTTTTTATATATTATGAATATATATTACAATTAGTCTTACATATGCTTATCATTGAATAAATACCGTTTATGAATACTGTTTTACTGAATACTATTACATCGAAACCAGGTTTCATTTTCTATATCAATATAGTTTTATTACAATGAAAAGGCAAGTGAGTGAAAAAATAGCTTGAAGAAATTAGTTTATTGATTATTTCGAATCTTATAAACACACAAACAAAAAATCTGTGTATTTTTAAGCATTTTTTAAAACAAAACAAAGAACATGTAATAATAATGTAACATTTTATATATAAAATATAACGATTAAGAAGTCTCTATTCTTATAATATTTCTATTATTTTCACCACGGCCATAGTTATCAACGAATCTTGTACTGTCATAAAGACTCGAAATGGTATCATCAGGTACGTTTTGAACTCCAGACCGAGCGTGATAATTATCTGTAATAACAAGCAATTGATATTATAAAAAATAAATCATCAAAAACTGTAGTACAATTTTTACACGATCATTTAAGATTATTTTGTTCTATTAGCAGCAGAAAATATTTTATTGAACGACATCTAAATGCAATGTAGTCAAAACATACTCTTCATTCATTACGTATTATAATTTTTTTCTTTCATTTGATATTATTACTTACTTGGATTGTTTCCATTTTGGCCTCTATTGTCCACGTTATACGATCCGCCACCCATTCGATTAGTGAGTGGTCTTACTATACTCTCTTCACCGTTTCTACTATTATAAAGATATTGTGTATTGCCAACTAGAGGGTTGCCGGTTGGAACTCCTGCATCTCTTCCATGATTATCTAAAATTATATTTATTTACACATAATCTCTGATAACTATTGTAGTTGTGAAATTAAGCTATGTCGTACAATTAAGGCCATCCCAATACGAATTATTTTATAGACACGAATAAGATTTATTGATTAATAGACTTCATTGATTCATTTATTAGAAATCAGGGAAATATGACGTTATGGTGTTGTGAAGTTATATGTACAATTATCCGTTGTTGGTTGCTTAGTTAAAAAAAACTTAAATATCTTATTATCTGTATAATGCTTTTCTAACCTGCTTGTTTTGGGTAAATGTTAATTCTTCTACCCTCGACGAAGACCTGATTATCATTACTGCCCGTACCAATGTTAGAATTATAAAGTACTTCTTTTAAAGGTCTATCAAAAGATCCTCCAAACAGTATGTTATTCGGGGAAAACCGTGTTTGAGTTCTCCGTGTCTCCTGTCTGTTATTATTGAAAGAAACGGTTTTTCTATTTTCTACTCCGTTGCATACATTAGAATTGATGTTTGATCTGGCCGGGGTATTTAAAATAACATTGTTGTTAGTTGATGTCGGTCTAATGTTGCGATTAGCTTCATAACTTGACACGGAAAAACCGTTTCTAGTTTGGTCCACATTTATTACGTTTTGTTTATTATTCCCATTAGCGAAATTCCTTATTTCGTGATGCCGCTGCTGTAAAAGGAAATAAATAAATAAATAAGGAATTATTCAAGAAGAAATAATTATTTATATTGTCTTTTATAAATACAATGGTGTAATTAAGAGTTAAGTTAAATAAAGGATTCTTGATTGTAAACATATTGGTAACTTAATTTACATAAACTGCAACGACGTTAGTGAATGAAAAATCAAAAGTCTTTTATTTTGTCAGCGGGAATTATGGTATTATATAGTTTTAAATAGGGTTCATAATGTAACGAAATTTTAACTTACTCGATCATTATTATTCATATAAGGTTCTGTTTGGGTTCTCAACTTGCTGAAAATATATTTATAACAGTTTATTAATAAACTCATTATACTGAAAAATGTATTACAATAATTTTACTGAACAACACTTTATTAATGTAATATTTTAATAAAACTGAAAAATTAAAAAGAAACACTCGTCATCATTTTGTTTGAGAGTTAAAATTTTTAGAAATAAAATCAACCCTTCTCAATACAAAATATATAAGATATTAATAATACAAATAACATAAAAAAAAAACAAATAAAAACCTGTCTTATAAACATTACAATAATATTTCAGTTTAAATGTACTAAGTACTTCATCTAACTAACTTGAAAGTATATTTGTTTACTTACCTCGATGCGTATGCATTCTGTGGACTGGCATTTGTTATATAGATAAAAGCATTAATGATAGCAATTAATGCAAATATTATTGATGTAGTCATATTTACATATTTTTTTGTTTTTATATCAACCGCTTCTTCCACAGAACTTATTTAATTTACACCGTTTTACTTTATATAGTTAAATGATATCTAAAAGTTCAGTCGTTATGTTGATAACCTTTCTATATTAATTAGTGCCATTAAAAATATAGACACAAAAAAAAATTAACTCTTTTTTTAATCCCTGCCTTCTAATCATGAAAAATATTTTAACAGTATATTATTTTAGGTAAAATTCTCTTTTCAAAAGCATAAAATAAATCTTAGTAGTAATTTTTTTTTTTTGGGAATAAGTTTGAGAGATAATCTTTAAAGAAAGGCTTATAAAAAACTTGGGTCTTAAGATCAAGAACCTATAAAATTTCTTCTCAGATTAGATTTAAAAGTTTAAAGTTTAATTTAATTATTGCATTTAATTGTAATTTTTCATTTCATCAAATAAGCATCAATAATGAATTTTATTTAAGGACTCCTAAAAAAATACATCGTGAGTTTTGTCATCAATGGGAAACCCAAATGAGTATCACTCTGTGCTTTCCAAAGTGATATGGAGTGATTAATGTGGTAATATTTATTGTATTACGTTTGTTTGAATTTATCATAATATCATCAATACGTTCGTAGCGTTTGAATGATATTATGATTATTTTATTTCTTTTTCTTGCATTCAAAACTCTATTACTTAAGAAGTGCCATAAAACAGTCATTAAAATGTACCGAAAATAAGACGTTTTAATTAAATATATAATTATTTGAAGTTATTCAATTTAAGGAAGTTGTAGGAAATGATACCATACGTACAGCAGTACTATTATTACAAAATTCAATACTTTAATTTAGACTAGAATGACAATTAAATATATCATGTTTAGCTTTGCAACATAAACTTCGGTCCACGTAAAGTGAAATGTAAAAGCCACTCCCCTAATGCTGAAAGCAGCTACAATCTCATTCGGCTCGACAAATTGAGAACATCTTCCGGCGTCGCCGCAGCGGCACCGCCGTCCTCTGGTAAATAGCTATTTATTGTGGTAGAGCCGGGACACCTGTCACCTACGTGGCTAATGAGCGTAAAACTGTCGAGCGTAACTTTACTAAACAATCTTTAAACTAGATTGCTTCTAAATATTTGAGGAGAATGAAATATTATTAAAACGGTCATATCTAATAGTGAATGCTTTCAGTAAAAGTCGTGTCTATATAACATTCCAAGTTTTAACCCACCATGCCCCTCGATTCTTAATTTTGGGGTTAAATGTTCTAGATTTTAGATTATAATCGTGGATGGTGATGATCTAAGATGATAATTATCAAGCGAGATTTGTAGGCTTTTTCACATTTTTTCTTCACCGACCACTTTTGAAGAATTCTCAGTTTAAATTTTTAAATTTATAATCACAAAATATGATAAAAAAAGTTCTCCTTTAAAAAAACAAAAACATTATTCGGGAAGAAAAGGAGCTTCTCCATTCGTTTTTTATAAAACTTGATTCCGTAAAGAGAAAAGCTATCAACTCTTATTTATTTATTTTGTGGTAACTGAATGAACCCTAGATGCTTCTATGAATATTTATCTTAGTGAAGAGTCACTAGTAAAAGATATTTGAAAGAGGCTCTTACTCTATATAATATTGTAAATGCTTTTCATTCTAGTTTATGAATATCTTATTGTTGGTGAATTGTGTTTGTTATAACTTTAATATTAAAAGTTAATTGTAAATATGTTTAACTATAACTTGCAGTATTCATAAAACTAATGTAAATATATATAATGTTTATATTTATGTTTATAATGTAAGAGGTATGAAAGTCTTTCTAGGACTCTTTTTAATAAAGTAAGACGATGATTTTTCTCCAGAAACACATGCGTTATCCCAACCGTTTGTTAAGCTCTCGAATTATGTTGCACCCAGGGGAGCTGTATACTGTGAGTAGCACAAAACAAATTTATTTTTTGCTCGAGAATTTACTTTGTACCTGCCTGGTGTGCCTGGGTACCTTTTGTGAATAATAGTGTTCTTGAATACAAATAGTAATTTCTAGTAAATGTGTTCAGCCTTAAAATTGTATTGGAAACAATTTAAGTTATATACACTAGGTTAGTGCGGTATCGGATTGATAGGTTAAAAATAGGTCAGTTTAAGAGTAATTGAAAAATATATTCATAGTCATAAAAAGGCTAAAAATTTATAAGAGCAAAATTTTATGTAGCTCGTTTTTGGAATCTCGTTTAACTTATTAGAAAAACAAGTTAATTTTTATGATATATTGATCATTATTTATAAATGATTACATAAAGTTTTTTAATATATATACAGGTACAAAAATCATTAAATAGAGGTTGTAATTTTTTTACACTGTATGTTTTAGTTTTGGTATAAAAATATATGTAGTTATTTTGCATAAAGATAATACACATGGAGACAATTGAATAATATATCTGCGGGGAAAACGGAATGTTTAATTTTATTAAAGGTTTTTCCGCTATTTTTAATAAACAAGTCTTACCAATGTGTTTATGATTCATAACCTTACGACTCATGATTTATATAATAATCTATATGAGTCATCACAACAACGATTTCATTTTTGAAATCTGTATTTGTTGAAATTATTACGATACGATCCATTATATCATTATTAATTTTTATTTTCTAAATATTATTTAATTTTTTTTAAATCTATTTGTAGTGTTATATAATAATCTTGTGATTTTCCTGTGTATTGTTTAATGTAAAATATTATTTTGTCATTATTTATGAAGTTAACATCAATAAAAATAGGTTTTATAATAAACTTGTATATAAATTAAGTTTATTCCAACTCCTCTATTTCTCAGCACGATTTTTTTAAAATGAACTACGCAACGTGACCTATTTAATGCGGGGCTGCATTAAATGGCCGGTTATATATCATCGTCATAATTCTGCGTTAACAAGTTGACGTGTATCTGGGATCAAGTAGAGGTATTGATAACCATATTCAGTACAGCTTGTAAACAATGGCGATATAAAGTTACGTTGCGGCGTTGTCACGGCGGACTAACACAAATAGCTCAATTAAACAGGAGCGCTGTATCCAGAGCGTCGCTCCGATAACAAATGGCCCAGTCATCTGTTCACGTACCACGTCACATTCTAAATTGGTTGCGTGCCATTTTTTTGCATGTTCCGAATTAACCAATGCAATCAATCAAGTTCCATTCAAGGAATATTTACTGCACCAATGCTATGTTGCCATTTATTTGTTCCGGATAAGCACTTCGGCGGGACAAAATTTTATTGCATTGATTTCAATAATTTTATTGAATGTAAGTTTTTAAAAAGCTCACAATTTAAATATGTTAAACCGAAGATTGAAGTTTAGCAAAGAAGTGGGTTAATTTTATGAATCAAAAGTAAATAAGCTCTCGGTTATATTCGTGGAACAACTAGCACAAGTACAACTCTCGACAAAGTTCCTTAGGAGCAATATGGCCGCCTGCTTAATTGGCTAGAGTTTTCGCTTAATATTTACAAGTTTTAAGCAAATGTAGTTGAAATACGTTTGAGAGTTGGCGTAATACACTTCCTCAGCTTAAGTACTTGTTTTTATCGGTTTTTAATTAAGTTGGAAATTTAAAACACAATAGTTTAAATAATTGAATTATATACATGTTATCCTTTAGATATGTATAATTGTTTAATAATTATTTTTTTGATAACATTTTTAAAATATAATAAAAACAGTGCAGCTTCAACTATAGTCCATTATTAATCTACTTATTTGTTTTCTGTTAATAAAAATTGTTACATAATAAGAAATAAACAGATTTAAAAGAAATATAACAACACCAATATCTCTATTTAAATGAATTAAGATGTTAACTCTATCGTTACTTAAACATCAAAACGGATATTCAAATCCAGTAACGCCACAAACATGTGACTTTCAAGAGTATTTTGTAATATCAAAGTAAACAGCCCGTTTTATGTAAAGTAATTCAATATAGCGCTGCCTAGCACGAAATGTCCTTGCTATAATTTAATCAATAATATTTTACGAGATCCTAATATGAATAATGATGTTAAATTAAATGATGTTATGAAATAAATTAAAATTTGTATCTATGTAGGGGAATATTTCAGGGTAATCTGTTTTTATATTCCACTTAACATAATTATTACTGTTTAAATTAAAAAGTTGCATTTATTTGATTGTGATTTAAAAACATATCTTGGAGTTATTTCAATCATTGGGAAAAAAGTGAAAAATTAATTGAAAAACTTTCCCTCATCACAGAAAGTGAAGTCTTCACTGAGAAAAATCTATACGACACAGGATGCTTTTGACAGTCGGGACACATCGCGGTCGCAACGATTTACATACTACGTGACATTTTTGTAAAGATCGACATTGACTGTTATAGACTGAGACATTCAAGGAGGTATTGTTTTTGAAACGCTATTCGCCGCTCGGGACCTTTAGGGGCAAACTGTTTTTTATTGAATCTATTAGAAATTCATGAGACGATAACGAAATTTTTTTTATATTAAAGTAAAAAGAGAATGTTGGATACAATTATTATATATGATGAGTAATTCGTAGGTTAATTGTATAAAGTAAAAATTATATGAGAGACGTTTATAATGTGATGTCATTTTTTTAAGAGTTGCATCTTCACATGGGGACGCGGCGGTCCGCATACTTTTATCTCGAGTGATGCTTAATGGTGGAACAATTTTACTTAAATCTCTCGCGATGCTTTTGTTTAAACATGCAGCATGTCACCACCGGTGACGTACTCGAAATATTACAACGTTCGCCCGTTAGCATAATAATACGAGCATCGCGACGGGCGGCGCATTAAATTGCACTAACGAGGTGTGCAGGGAAATCAAATGTAGACTCATTATATTATATTTTCTAGTGTATCGCCTGAGCGTACTCAAAGTAAGGTATAACGAATTTGGAATGCTCTGTAAGCCACAATTTCGCATCATGCCTATATTCTATCTAACATTATATATCGTTTAGATCGGTTAGGTTTAAATGCGGTATATTAAATATTTTTGTAGTCTGTCTTTCTACAAAAATGTTTTACCATTGAGCGGAGTAGTTATACCTGTAGGCTATAATTTATTTCTAATTAAAAAATGTGTAAGTAGTAAAGTAAACAGATTTATTTAAATACATTAACTTTATCTACTTACCTTTTTATGTAAAATACATAAAGAATACACATTTAAACAGAAGAAACCCAATAATTTTAACGTAACAGTTAAATGGCATTTTAAACCATCTACCATAGTGCCTATAAGCAACTTGTTAAGTCCATGAACCAAATTTAAAATGTAAACTTTTTACAATTTAATTTCTATATTATATAGCTTATTTCAGGATAATTGAATTTGCAATAGCTTTTTTACAGTCTTATAATTCGATTAGTCCACACTAACAAATATAAATTACAGTCTAATAGACAGACAGCTGATTCGTTTATAATTAACGCTTGTGGCATAACTAACTACTATGGACGCCTGATTTGGGTATTAAATAGTTTGAGTCGCATACAGCTGAAAAATGTATTTTAATTTCTCATACTCTAAGTATACAAGTAAAAAGTCATCTTTATTTTATTTAATAGTAAATTAATCTAATAAAAATATACAAAATCTAAGTTAACATTTTAATTGTATTAATTCTATCAGTGACCTAAGCTGTTATTGTATATTTTCACATAGTCCATAATGATAGCAAAATAAATAAAAGCAATCATTACTTATAAAATGTGAACGACCATTATTGTATGCTTGAAACAAATTAAAATGCAATGGCTTTCTAGAGGATTTAATATATCAGGTATTTGAATTTGGAACTATTAAACAATAGATTAAGTAATAAAAATATTATGCTTCGTACTTTTATAAGTAAATTAGGTTTGAAATACATATATAGAAAATTCAAAATAGTGTTGGGTAGTTTGTTAAAATTGTTGGTAGTAAAATTTGGTATTTTTATACCAAAATTGTTTGTAACTGTTTAATTTTACTAAGCTTTTTCTTTTGTAGATCTCAATAATCACGTATTGATGTTTTACTTACACCATATGGTCTACACAAAAATTTTGTACAGACCAGTGATTCATAAGGTAACGACTATTGTGATTTCATATAATATAAGAAATTAATAAGGTCTCTCTGATTTTAATAACGCTTAAATATACCTTGTATATGTCGGTCAAATAATTTATATTTTGGTTCGTTCCTTAATTCACTTTTGCAAATATTTCGAGATGCTAAAATTAGCAAAGTGAATATAATTTGACTACAAAAATCTTATTTTTTTTTTGTTTTAATGATATAAAGAAATGTTATTACATATTTAGTCGTAGTATCTTAACTAACACAATTCTTCTTTAGGTATACTCATTTTTAAAACACGTCGTCTTTGTTATGAGAGTCGCATTATACACGTAAAGCTCACGTTAATACGCTGGTGGCGTCGCAAGAGTAGTATTTTCTCATAGACGCCAACAAGATTGAACAGAAGTAAGGCCATCATAACTCACACTTAAACGCCCGAGGTGTAATCTCAGCGGGGATACGCAATAATCCCCATCGTCCATTCTATCAACCGAGTCTTACACTTTTGTAACATTATTCTCTATACAGTTGTAAGAAATACATTACCATTAGCCACGAACTATTTAACCCAAATAGCTTTTATATTATATAATATGACAAAAAAGTAAGTATAATTTAAAAATTGAATCGTTTATAAGACTTACAAAGTATAAAGGAAATCGTAATATCATAGAAGCAAGGTAAAGTGAATTGCAAAAGCAACATTAAGCTGTTTAAGCTTCTCAGTCAATTTGCCGTGTCGAGAACTTCCTTTAAAAGTTTGCGCTTAGGTACCTGGCAAGGGTCATTTACATTTTATTGAATTTTTATACTATCTCTTGATCGATTCTAATAAAGAATGGCTGACACTTTGTATATAGTAAACACAGTCTATACTGGAAGTTAAAATTAAAAACTTTAAACTTTTATATTTTTGCTAGATTTCAGCTCTATATCTTTCATATTATTGATTTTGTGCCCTCAATTTAGACTTTTTAAAACTAAAAGCATCCTACACAGTACTCCAGAATTATGAAAATGTAATACTTTCAGATTTATAGCATTTATTTATAGGATTTTTCATATAAAACATTGATAAAAGTAAAGTGTTTATTAAAGCTAGGTAAATATTGAACCCGAAATAATAACTGGTATTAATATATGACGTTTTATTCGTGGAATGCGTCACTTAATCCTAACCATCAAATAGAGTACATGGACCTCATATAACAGAGCGACATCTTTATCCAGGTGTTAACGTTGTTTCACAAATGAAAAGGACCACTCACAAAATGTCTGTCTGTGATATAATCCACATAACTAACTGGACATTCAATTTAGATTCGTGCATAATGCATGGGCCATACAACACGCAGGCATGGTGCGGGGAACATTTGCCGTATCTAATTACGCATTATGCTTTGCCATGTAGACAGATACGTCTACCGATGATGAATATTAGATCATGGCCCGGTCTACAGTACTAGGCTCGATATTGCAACCGATGTGCCGTCGGTAATTGCTTTGTTCAACGATGACTAGCTCATCACCAAGGATTGCCATGGAAATAAATATCATATCTCCCTACGAATAAGATTCATTTTTAGTCGGTGGTAGTAGTAAATAGACAGTCATTTTTAATACAATTTAGAAGTAAATAGTGCATGTTTCTGAAAGAGGTCAAATACTTGTTTTTTTTAACTGTTCCCTTAACTGACGTATTTCTATATTTTTTCGACTTCGCTTGCATACCTTTAAGGAGAAGTTCCAACTTTTCTATCATGTGTAACAAACTGCAAGAAAATCGAGACAATCATTGACTCGATCCTTACAAGTGAGCTGAAACTGTCGTATTTCCTCATAAGGGAGGAGAAAATACCGTCATAACTCACGGTTACCCGGCTCCCTAGTGTGTTGTAAAGATGCCCTTACCACTAGTCTTAATTTTTCATGCTTTACTGCTAATACTGTCACCTATACATAAAAGTATGGGTACACAGCACGTTCAATGTGTCTTGAAATTTTATATATTATTTTCTATATGAATAAAATAATGTTGTAAATTTTAGATTATATTTTGGTAAAATAGGGTTTTATGCCATCTGACTGATTGCATAGTTACAAGCGGAATGAAAACGGGGCACAATAGAGCGGAGTGAGCATTAGTTCAGTGTATAGTGAGCTGTCCTTCTATCCTTTACTATTTAGCAGGTGCCGTTTTTCCCACGTCTCGATGTCTGGGTTATTGGGCCTTCTTTCACGCTTTTTATTGCCTCAACCCAGTTTGAACTCAATTATTTTTATGGCCGGGCAAATTACTATTTTGTTGCTTCATCACGATTATTAAGACAAAATTAGTTCCACGATTGATATAGTATATTTACTCGGCAATTTGCCAACGTTAACAGTATACGTTATTGGCATGTTAATTTTTTATTTACAGTTGATTCGAATGGCAATGCATTTAAATGTTTGGATTTAAATTTTTATATGACATCAGATATAGACCGAACTTGTAAAGAGTATTTGAATTTATAAAAATTATTAATACATACAAATTTTTGCCTAAAATATTACATAAAATAAAATAATCGTGATTTTGTTTATGTAATCTATAAAGGTAAACGGAAGGTTATGGCTTGCTATATATAATTCATTTACTTGATCTCATTAAATTTATATGGGATAAACTTGTTAACTTTATTTCACGCGAAAAGAATAATAAAAATCACTTGAAAATTTTTTTGATGGCGAAAATCATCAAATGACCCCTCCCGCGCTGGTGTGGTAAGCGGGAGTGTCAAACTTAAAACCCCCCCATACTTCCCCCTGCTCCAAGCCAGGTTACGGCACATCATTGCGCTTGCACACGCAACCCGGCTTGGGCCCATTTAAGGTGGTTTGATGGCTCTTTGAGGCGGGCGCGGTACGCTATGCGCCGTCTGGTTCTGGTCGGGCGGCGAGCTACCCTTTCTCGCTGTACACAGAACCGCGCTTACGGTGGCTGGAGATCGTATCGCGATCCCCAACGCCCGGAGCGTCTCCTGCGGCGGCTGGGGCGTTAGGAGGATCATTCACTCACCCGCTCCTCATCCTCCTTAGCTAGCATGACTGCTTTGCACAAGAATGAGACGGTTTCCCAGTACCTCAGGAGAAAATACTGAGAAAATCATACTAGACTGAGTTATATAAGAACATATTAAACTGAGTATTTCTTTTCTTCTTCTATTTAACCATTTTCCGGCCTTTTTTAAGCCTTCGTATTTATGTTTCTCGGGATTTCATAACAAATTAAACAAAAAAAATGTGTTAGATTTTGTCAGATTGGCGATAGCTACTGTTTAGTTAAAAATATTTTGTTAAGTTTATTTGGAATTAATAGTATTCTAGATATTACATTCCTTTTCATGGTATTCATAATAAAATAACTTTATTGTATAAGCGTTCGAAATTTATAAATTTAAATTGTTTCATAACAGATTTTACGTACTGGAGTTTATTCACAAAATGTTCATATTATTCCTCTCCATAACTTTAATATATTATAAAATTTAGGTAAGTAATCAGAATCTGAGTTCTAATAAGATAGCAAAACACATTTATATAATTTTCCGATAACAGAAAAGGCTTAACATGTTGACAGGTTAAAAAGACAGAAGCAGGTTCTAAAAATGTTTGTTACGTTATTCTTTGATATCGGGCTCTTTGGTGTCACCACGAAGTCAAACGCACGCTTTGAAAATACTTTAGTCATGTACATTTTGGAACCTGAAAAGGTGAGAAATATATTTCAACTTTGTATATTGTACTGTAAGACTCAGTTTTTATTTAATTTACTTGTGAATATATTTTATACTAATCATAGTAAGTATAAAATATAATATTCTTTTAGTTCATTACTGAAGCTTATAAGGCGTTTTCATAGCACAAGTTTGGCTAGCATTGAATGAACGTGAAATTCAGATCAGTTTAACCGTTCCTAAGCTTAATATCGGAAAACGAGCAGAGAGATAGACAAGTTAAATTAACTCCTTGATCCTTTTTTTTTATGCTAAAGGGGGCAATCGAGCAGACGGCTTACTTTATAGAGTTAGTACCGTTGCCCGCTATATAGTTTTGCTTATGTGTGACCACCCCTGATAAGGGAAGAGGGGGAGGAAAAATTGGGAATGGTAGGGAAAAGGAAAGGGGTAGCAAAGGGTGGGAAAAGGGAAAGGTCAACCGGCTCTCTCACCCATCGGACGAAAGGCAGCCATTAAAGACTACTTCACGCCGATCTTCTGTGAGAGGGTGGTACTTCCCCGGTCGAGCCAGCCCATGTTCGAGCTTCGAGCAACGGCGTAAAAAAGAAATCATTGGTGTTTTGGTGTCTTTAGTAGATATTTGACTATTGTTTTATTATATAATAATAAACCAATATAACATAATGCTTTATTTTAATGAAAACCATGAAGAGTAGCGGTCTTGTTAGAGCATCCGGGCTGTTGAGTTGAAATTTAACTCGCAAGTAGAAACTTTCAAAAATACTGTTTATGACTATTTTCACGAGCTATATCCACCTGAAAATCGTTATCCTCATAAAAACGAAAAAAAAATCTTTCAAAGAAAAAATGAGCTGGAAAAAACGGGAATTAATAAAAAAATCAACGTATAGCCATAGGTGACAATATACTTAGTCACAAACTAACTAGGGCGTTAAGGTCAATCCTAATATTTTGTCAAGGAATATCGGCGCAAACCGCCCAATATCACAATAATTTTGCCCGGGCAAAACATGTAGTAGATTTTGATAAAAACCCTTTTGAAAGGACGCGGAAAGCTTCTCTTTACCAACGAACAAATATACGACCATTTTAAAAGCACATATGAAGTGACAAAAAGTATCAGATTATATAGGGATCCTTAAAGATAAAAACCTGAAATTAATGGCGTTGACTTCCACGCCATTCCACCAACGATAGACGAAATAAGTTATCCGATTCAGAGAAAATCGTCCAAATCGGCACCAGGGTCCGACGGTATCCCATATATTTGTGTTTAAAAAATGTTCATTGGTTCGTCAACAACATCTTAGAAATATATACTGTAAAATTTGGCCAAGGAAGCAAATCCCGGAGTCCTTCGGGAAAGCAATTTTTGTTCTCATCCCAAAAAAGATAAAGTTACGGATCAGAAAGAAGTATCTTTCTTAACTTAAGTAAATTTCTAGTAAGACCGATAGTCTTAACAAACACACTAGCTAAAATCTTTTTCTCGGTTCTACAAACGAGAATGACGAGATTCATCTTAACAACCGGTACTTTAGGCCAAAGCACTAGAAGGGTTTTTACCCGGGATTTCTGGATACTTAGAACACAACTGTTTGTTGTCGGAGAGCTTAAAAGATGCTAAAAAGCGTTATGCAAATTAAAGTTTCTTAATAGACTTAGAAAATGCGTTCGGGTCACTACAACATGAATTAATGCTATTCGCGCTAAAATGGTTTAACTTTCTAACACTATTTAGTGATATGATCGCGTCATATTACTCAAAATTAAAGATTTCTATACTAACTAAAGAAGGCGTTTCAAAAACTTTGAGTTACAATGTAGGACTATTTCAAGGCTGTTGTTTGTCTCCAATAATATTTAGTATTGTAACATATTAGTAGATAAACTAATAAGCAACGAGAAAAAATGGGGGTATCGATTCAAGTTCAATAATAAATACACAGAATGTACTTAGCCTTCGCTGGCGATCTCGCAATACTGACACGTAACCTCAAACACTGACAAGTTCTATTGGATGAAGTGGATAAATTCTGTGGGTGGACGGATGGATTGAGAACAAAACCAAATAAATGTCATTGTCTGTGTCTCTGTAGGCGAAATACAAAATATAACTCATACGATCAGGGGTTATCGTTAGGCGGTCAATGCGTTTCTACAGTTACAGTAAATGCTCTTTTTAAATTTCCCGTTCATAAGATAGATCATATTGGTCGTACTCCATCCTTAGAAGGAATAATAGAGCAACCCAATAGTAACGTCAAAGAAGCTTGGATGTACGATAATTATCCAATTTCACGTTTGAATTGGCCCTTCCTCGTCTATGATTTTAATAAAATCCTTTTGAAGCAAAGGCGCAAAAAGAAATAACCACAAACCAGCGATCAATAGGTTTTGTAAGAGAAGGCACTAGGGCTACAAAAACAAACTTCAAGTCTTACTCTATTTTTTAAGCGGCTTCGGATTGGACTATAATGATGGATACGTATGAGAAGCAATTTAAATTTCCAGAGAATATCTGTGCGACGGTATCCAGACCGGATATATTTTTATATTCGCGAATTTTAAAGCGCGTTGTGATAATAAAGTTTTCGGTTCCTAGGGAAACCAACATTCTCAAAAACCATACCATCAAGGTCAACAAGTATTACGAGTTCACTAACAAAATCACTAAGAATAGGTTCGTTGTAAATTTGTACGCGGTAAAAGTAGAAGAGAGAGGTATAACAGCCAAATCTGTCTACAACCTGCTAAAAGACTTGGGCCTGTCAAGAACTAACATCAGTTAATTCTTGGAACGTGCGTCGAAGGCAGCCTTAGTATGTTCGTTTAAAATTTGTATAAAGAGAGAGAGTCGCTTGGACAGTGGAGGTGAGCGTTTAGCGCGTGTTAGATAGGGGATAGATACCTGGGTCGCAAGTCCCAGGCACTGTTGAAGCTGCTCTCCCTATAACGCGATGGACTTGGCAAACGCACGGTGGGTGCGGGAATGTTAAGAGGTTTCGTCTCATTTATACTCATTGTTTACTTGAAATATTTTAATAATAATTTTAATTAGTAGAAATTATCTCAGGGTACTCAGGGATTGTGAATACAGTTACACTAAAATAATATGCACATACTAATGAAACTAGTGAATAAAAATGTAAGATAAGAAACGCATTTAATATATTATTTAAATGCAGATTAACAGTTTTACCAAGTATTTTTTATCAAATATTGTAAATAGCAATCGAAAATGAACAGATAACCGCGACACTTTCTGGATTGTGATTACGTGTCCGCTTCAAAATAACCTGTACAATCAGAAAAGTAAACGTCACTAAACGTATTTCGAGGAACGCCGTGAATTGAATTTCCAGAGACGGAAAAAAAACGAAACAGTTTTATTTAAACGACTGATTTGTGAGCAAACACCTACTGTAGACTGGAAGGAAGCAGCCCGCATCTCAAAATAGAAAATAGAAATGTAGCCAGTTATGTAGGTTGAGGTGGCTACTTATATTAAAATTAATATAAATTTTAATTTTTATGACATTTGTTATTATTCATTGTAATAGAAATATTGGTTCATTGTTAATCTTCATTACATCCAAATAATTAACTACAATCCCATTAAAATAATATGGTTTAATATATGTTACAAGTGGCGCCATCCGTGACGTACTAATTTTAATATACTATAATTCTAAGAATTATTTTTATGACTAATTATAATTGATTATAATTCTGTACCATTGTCATTTTGTAATGGCAACATATACGTATCTTCTTATATTTGAAAACTAGTAAGAAATAATGGCTTTAGCCATTTTGTAAGACATTACCTACGAGAAGTAAAGCTGAACATTAAAAATCAAGACTGAAACTGTATCTCGAAAATATATCCTAATACTTTTCAATTTCATACAAAAATAATATTCCAGAAATAATCTGAACTCTTATTAATCAGATATAATACCTCATAATTACTCTAATATTAAACTCACGGATTTTTTCTTAATACATTGCCATGTTGATTTTATATTTAAAACAAGTATTTGAATTTTCGTATTTGAATTAAATACATTTAAAAAAGCAAAAGATAAAAATAGAAATACAAAAAGCGCAACTCGGAATGCGTTACCATTTATTATGTTGTCCACAATATTTGCATAAGCCCTGCTCAAATCCGTTTCTAGTACCGTAGGTGGAAATATTTGGGGGCAAAAACTTAATTAGCCTGTTTTCTTTGATTACAGTCATCTGTGCACCGGCTGTGTGGAAGTGCTACATTCAGGTGACTCTGCGTTATAAGCAAATTACGTTTCTCTCTTACAGAATAACTTGTCAAGATATTAAAAGATACTGATACTAAAAATGTGGTATTTTTTTTTTATAAATATGAAAGTAAAAACAATATTGTATTTAAATATTTCTATTTGATGATCAAACAATTGCTACTGTTATTTATTGTGTATCGTTTAGTTAAATTTAAAACTGTCTTCCGGATTAAGTTTAATCAATAAAACTCCTTATTTCGTATTTTAATAAAATTTCCTTGAAATAATGTTTTCCATCTCCTCTTGTCGAGGAAACAAATTGCTTCATTTTTGGTGCGACGACATTAACAATGAAATTTATCACCTGTGTAGTGCCTTGTTGCTATCATTTGTCAATTATTTTACATAGAGTACGCTGGTATATTTAACTTATATTAACATAATTCAGAAATTGCTTCGTTTGTTGCACATAAATATTACACTGCAATAGAAAGTAGAATATTTTTTATTAACCTGCCCTCAGCACTAGAAAATTTTATGATCTCTATAATTAATATGCACTACATTGTATATTTATAATAAATAAAATTATACATTTGGTATGTAGAAAATGTTGTGAACGATTTCATTTCGTAGTTGGTCACGTGACAGATGGACAGGGCAAAGATAATTAACAGGTTTCTTTTCTATCTACTTCCAAACAAAACTTTATTAATACCGCGCGGCTTAGGCTGTGAGAGAAACTTTTCTAATGAAGTCACCCTGTGGAATAACTATGGGGTACTTTTAATTTGTTTATTTTAGAAAGAATAACTTAAAGCGGTTTTTTTTTAAAGTTTAACTTACAATTAAAACTTTAAGCACGTGAGGTACTCTTTAGTACTCATGATTTATTTTTGGAAGCCTGTTAAAAAAAAACAAACACAGGCAATTTTAAATTTCAATTTACATATGGTTAAAAAAATTTGATCAAAATTCACGAATTATGTTTTAATGTTAATTGCATGAAAAACATATAATTATTAAATGCTTTGTTACACAGTGACAGGAAAAATTATTTTCAAATGAGATATTATCTCCAAAAATATTATAGATAAAAAATTAATTAAACAGATGCCACATGGATAAACAATACAAACATATCAAAACACGAATAATTGCTAAGCTCGGATTTCGTAATATTCGTGTCAGAAATTTCAAATGTCAAGCATAGTGAGGGTGTCAAAATCTGAGCAAATGTGTTTATGCAAATTAGCAACTCCATTAACGTTGCCCTCCCTGAACGTGTTGTTGTAAATATCGTATGACATGACAGTGGAGCATTTTTAATAAATTATGCAAATCGGATGTTGTTTGTTTAGTATAACATATGCTTATTTAATATCATTTATATATATTTGTATATATATATATATACATGTATACATTTACATAAACGTATTAGTTAAGACTGATCTTTAGATAAATAAGAAATAAAAGCAAATTGATTTAATGTTCATGAACTTAAAATAGTTTAATCTTCGTAATAGTTTTTGTAACATTAAATTCCATAATAATATAATATTATATATTATTTTAAGAACGTTAACCTAATTTTTATTCATAGGCTGAAGTCCATTTCAGAATGTCAACTATTACAAAAGCGCAGCTAGTTTGCTCCGGGCGCCACAAGTATGCGACTATGCGTAGAATGATAACTTGATACCTCTAGCGTGGCGGTCAGGATAGCCTACACTGCTTTGAATCTAAACTATGTTGGATTGCACTGATGAATAATTTTCATTTATTATATTTGATTATATACCTGCTGCTTTAAATTTAATATAGTTACGTTTTAATTTATAAAAAAATAATAATAACAATATTTTATGTCTATATTTAAAAGATAAATATCTCTGCCGCCTGAGTATCGGATTAGTCTTTTTAACAATTTTATATAAATTGAAGCCGTTTAAGGCATCCTGAAGCATTAAGGAAATATTTCACAACTTTGAACTAGTAAATCTTAAAAGGGTGTTTCACGTCGAGAAATTGTAGGTGTGGGAGGTTGGCGGTTCGAACGGAGTTTGGACAGTTCCACCGGCGTTGGAAAGCTTTATGCCAAATGGAGTACGTGACTTCAATATCCCAATTAGGTACTTTATAGCAATAGTAATTACACTCTTAACCTCTTTGACCAGCGGCTTACTTTGGCTATATATTATATGTAGTCATTTATACGTATGTGTATCACTTCATTCATTATTTTATTACGTCAGTTATTAATGTCCTAATTTCCTTTTTGATGTTTGAATTTCATTATCGTTAATATCATTTAATGGTTACGATGTAAATCTGACGAAAATATAATAAATATACAGTTAAAATTTTATATTTTCAATATCAGCTCCCCTTATGAAGGCTCCAGAGGGCATTAGGAGTGATAAGCTTTAAACATCTCCAAAAATAGGATGGATTAACATTTTAATCCACTATTCTGAAAGGAAATCGCTCTGCTTTTCTCCGGCGTATTAGATTGACAAATAACAGGTGTTGTTCTGGAGCACAATTTGAGTGAGACGTGAGAAGCTTGTATCAAGTCTAAAAGTCAAGCTGGCCTACAAAATACGCTTAATTTCATTGGAGACCCAGTTTTTGATTTCGATATGTAAAAAAAATATTTCCAGAAAACCGTCTGTGTTTAATGTCGCTAATAACACTATGTTATAATCAAAGTACAATACTGAACAGATTTAATGAGTCAATTAAGCAAATTGAAATGTAATATAGTCATAAATATTGTTTATATAATATTAATATAAATTTAATGGAAATGGTTTTGTTTTATGTAAAATAAATCAATACTAATAGACTTTCCGAAAGTATTTTTTTTTTATAAGTACATTTGTCACTATGTTTCATACAGCTGAATAATATTATTGTCACTTATTCATTTAAATGTGTTAACTTAGTAAGAATAAATATTTGTATTTTTACCATAGTTTACAAAAAAAGATAAAAATTGGCTGCTCCAAAAATTTTTCTTCGAGCATTAATTTAACCCGAGAGACGTGCGTCGTGCATCCAGATTTGAATTGCAAAGCAAAATAATGGAACAACCTTATTACATTTTTTAAACTAAACAAATTTTGAAGAGGTAAATGACAAAAGAGAATATATCTATAAACTCCCATATACTTTACGTGTTTTAGCAAAAAATCGAAAGACGGTGTTATATTAATAAAAACCGAACCAGTATTAAAAGAAACGTATTAAGTGTTTACAATACGACGCTTTTAGTGGGAACAAATGATTGTGTTTCTGAACTCACTGTCGCATTTTCAAACAGTAATCTCGTGAAAGGGAATGTAATACAAGGCGCAAGTTGCATCGGCAAAGTGCAGTTCGCAAAGCCAGAACGATTGTGAGGATTTATCAATATACATGCAGAGTTTGTCCTCTATTTTGAATTGTATTATCCCTAATATAAACGTACACTACAAATGTTACTATATTTGAAAACTGGATAAAATTAAGTCAAATAAATTGTGTTATTTGAAAATTTAATAAAAAGATTGCACAAATATAAATCTTTAATAAATCCTAAGAGATAATACTTGGCTACTACCCTGAGCTGGATTTTTACGATACGCTGAATTTACAATCGCCTACGAAAGCACACTGTCTTGAGCAATCCCTTTGTTTGTTCTATTCAAATCCAATGCTAATACGTTCACAGAATCAAAGCGGACGGATGTTCTTTGCGTCGCAGAAAAAGGAAATTTAAGTATAGCAATAAAGTCACCCTCGTTTTATATTCGTACGTAATACTAACATTCACTTGATCTGTATTTGTATCTTATGGTAAATGAAACATTATGTCGGCAATGGGGCCAACAAAATGTATTTACAAAGCACGTTTTCCCCACGACATTAGTGGCAGTTGACAGGCCACTAGTAACCCACCTAATGACGGTTCGTTTCACCGAAAGTTGGTAACTTGTGGAATCTATCGACAGCCGCATTGCTTTATGAGCTCACATTATCATCCTTTTTGAGTTTGCCGATAAAACGTTTCCCATACTTTTAATAGCCTCTGGCATCTGGCGAAGTTTGAATAGCTTATAAAATCTATAATATTTTCAATTACCTCGCTCATTAGCATTAAAGATTGATTGTGCTCGTAAATAGCTATAAATGACTGTTAACGAGAAATAAAAACTTTAGGTGTTAAAATGAGCGTTACTTACACCAGTACCAGAAGAGTTCATAAATAAAAATAAAACTTAGACCGCTAACTTTCCACTTAACTTCTCTGAACTGTTAGCTTCCTGTTTTAAAAACTCCGTTGCTTTTTATGCTTTAACTCAAGAAACCGCTTTAGGGTTGTAAGTTTGAGGCAGCTTCCAACACCTTGTTGCGAAGTTAAAGTGCATCGCTTTATTAACATAAAAATTGCAAGGTACACTTACAATGATCTTAATCTATTTTAACACGTATTTTTATTTTTATATTCATAATCACTTGGATACTAACAAAACCATCTTCATTTAAGCCTTGTAAGTGCTATAATTTAATGCAGCTTAACAAAATAGTCTGTAAAATATGGGTATTTGAAACTCTGATGGCAAAATGAACAAAACGTTCATGCATTATTAGAGAGGATTATGTAAGATTTGTTGTACTAACAAAATCGAAATATTTGTAGACATATTTTAAGCTGGGTAATAAAATAACGCTCCAAGCTTATCCCTGAGAAACTCCATAACATATGAGAAAATAAATCCCACGTTAATTACTCATTGGTGTGTAATCTTTTAATTAACTTAATGTTAACTTATAGTCCTGTCAACGACGACTTGACAACGATCATCTTATAAATAAATTATATCCCATGGATAAAGTATTATTACTCTTTTAAATTATATGATATGATATTATGTTGTTTTTATTAAGTGTTAATTCTTTTATCGGCAGTTTTTTTATTTAGTGTAGTTATGGTAATGGTATTTCATTTTTTATCCATGGCTTTGATCATTCAAGCACGGGTTAAGTTTTTGGTTCATAGCGGTAAATCCATCTAATGGTCCGTACAATATGGCGGTTGCACAAAGAGAATCCACATGTCAAGGTACCGTCAGGTGCGCCAAACAGATCTGTGTGATAGTCTGTGCTCATTGTCTGCCGTGTAAGTTCATAATTGACATCGGATTAGACAGAACAGACTCTCCCAAATCGTTCACTCCATTGTAAGATAAAGCAGAATATATTTAATAGATTTTACTACAGAAGTAATAGGATATATAACTGAAGGAGTCATCTTAACCTAGTTGTAATTTTTCCGTGCATCAGTGAACATATACGTACCAATTAATTCTTGATGATTAACAAACTTTCTACGTGTATAAAAATATAGTTTTAATAAATTTTATAATAAATAATGTTAACAATCCGCACTTTAGATTGTTTAAAATTCTTAATATAATACATACGTAAAAAACAATTATGTAAATATGATATAGCTTTGTTCGTATATCCCTTTTTTTGCATTAATATTATAAGTGTTTAAAAGACTACTTCTTAGGAGTGTAGTCAATCAATTCACTATAGTTTTTATTTACAAGTATACACCAAAATCGACGTGAAATCCCTCCCCAAATATCTCAAAATTGACGTTTTGTTTAAAATGTCTCTTTTTAATATTAGTTACGGTTCATGATTTATTGAAAGAAACATATATTTTTTGTTTGGTAAATTCGTTTATCGTTATATCTATTTTAAAGTCATGGGGAATATAAGTGATGATGAATAATATTGGTCCTGTTTTAAATGCTCAGATTTACTGCATTGTGAATTCATGTAGACGTATTTATTTTTGTAGCATTGCCCAGTTTTAATATAAAAAAAAAACATCAAAATATAAGGATTCTAGCGAACAAAATTTCATAGCAGCTTAATGAAAAACGGCCATACTTTGAATTGGATAATATAAACCGTCTGTCATTTTGTGTTTTGTTATTTTGCGCCAATATGTAAAATAAGTCGTGGCCTCTTTCAAATATTATTTAATTATTTTTTGCATTAGTGTATAGACAAGACAGTGTAATATATTTTTTGAGGAATTTGACTTAAAATATTATATTTAATGAATATTTTTTGTTGTGCAATATTTTATAGAATTCATCACACAATATTTTTTTTGCTAATTATTAAGGTTTATTATATAAATGCTTTGTTTTTTCTAGTGCGTTCACGTTTATTGCATTCTATTCAAAGTTGATTTGATCATGTGTGTGTAATACGCATTAGTTTTAGAGACGGTGCGATAAGTTGTAGTAGTAATTAAGAGGCGAGCGATAAGTTAGGCGAATTTTCAAAGGATGATATTATATAAGTTTAAAAATATATTAAATATTTAAAAAAAATAATTACGACGTAAAAAATTTAATATTACAATGTGTTAATAAAAGGGTTATTAAAAAATTTCAATGAAATAGTAATTTTTGATCAATTTAATTGCAATCCATATTCCAGAAGAAAAATATCTGTAAAAAAAGGTTTTTTTTTTGCGTTTTTTTATTAAAGTTTCATAGAGATCTTACTTAGAAACAGTTTATTCTTTTGTTCCATTTTTATCTGTAAATTAAAAGTTCAAAGGATTAAACTCAATAATTTGCTTCAGTTTACCAAAATTACTAGTTTCACAGATTTTTTTTATAATTTTAGGGAGTGGGATACTTTTAATTCTAATAATATGTAAAGGACATATTTTTTAGAACGGAATTTGTATAATTATATCGAGGCAATAATTATGACATCCATTTATTACGGCAGTAAGTCTGTTATTACGTTCAACGATAAAAATTTGCACAAAAGTATAATAAGAGGACGTACACCAACATTTAAATGTATGATTAAATGGCCATAGCCCTTGGAAAATTTGATTACCATAACGGTTCCTGTGGGGCAACCGAAATATTACCATGGTCCTGACCTACGGGATCTAAAGCAATTCGTCCTCTTATAAATTTTTACATAGCATTTAAACATATTTACAATTTGGATGTCAATGACTTAATAATTTTGAAAATGTGTAATTAATGGAAGGTTAATAGTAAAAATATATAAGTTTATCATTGATAACAATTCAAAGAGCATTTATGAGGCTACTGAAATAAATAATTGTTTTACTCTTTCTTGGCATTTATAAGATTTCCATTTCTGAAATAAAAATCGAAACTAATTGGATAAAAAGAAAAGTTGAATGTTCAATTGGCCGGTAGAGCGGGGGAAATAGAAGCGCCGATGTTCTTTTAAATTTTATTGCTTTAACTTTCAAATCTTTGCAAACAAGTTTATAGAAAATAGGAACATTTAAATTGTTTAGCTCCAAGTTCACTATTGTGATGCGGTACTTTACATCGTACTTTATTGCATAAATATATATATAGGAAGGAAATTTAGTTAAGGATATAATAAAGTAATAATAATAATAATAATATAACTCAAAAATGTATAAACAGTTAGATACTTCATATAAAATAAGCTTCCTTTACGAACTATATTATATATTAAGGCATAATCCGTCTATAGTTAATGCATTGCAGTTGTTTGGCTCATAGAGCTTATTATTAAAGTGCCTTATTCTATTAGCATTATTTCCTTTTTCTTAATCCCTAGACTTTTTAGAAAAGAGACTTGGTCTCTATAGCAACTAAATAATATGCCTTCCATTGCACAAACTAATTTTTTAATTGACTAACTATATTCAATCGAGAACTTAAAAAGAAATTGTTTACTTTTGTAGTTTCTCGTATATATATTTACATATATAAAATTGAAAAACGCAGCTTTAGTATTAGTGTCGACTAGAGATATAATAAATACAAACATAGTTGTATCACAATGTTAATGTTGTTTTTCTCTCAGTTTTAAATTAAGAAAAGTGATTACTTATTGTATGACAACAGTTGTACGGTGGTTTTGAAGTTAAATACCAAACTTTGAAACAATACCTTTTAAAACAGATGTTTAAACGCAGTTGCTAAGTAAATAGTTTACGCTTATAGTAATAAAAAGGATTTTTTAAAATATTATTGAAAGAACATACTCAAATTTATTTTTGAAAAGTTTTCTTATTCACTGATATTAAATTATTGGTGGCGAAGCAATTTGAACTCCATATAAAACTTATGAAAATGAATTATTTAAGTAAAATATTAAAATGTTAAATTTCTTGCTTGTATTGAGGAGATATAATAATGAATTTTATTCCCAAATCGTATTACCATGAGATCGGGCCGTCTTGAGGCTCGTTGTCAGACTGAAACAATAATTCCGTGAAACGTCAACTCAACTGTCATTTAGAGACGGAGCGGACCTTATTGTATAATTTGTGACGGATACCATAGCTATAAACATTATTATCCTTAAAACGTCTTAAAATCTTTTGATATATTGTTCACTCAATATTAATGTTGAATACTAATTTCTGAAATAATCTCCAACTTTATATTATAAAAGATCAAAGGTTTGAAAAACCAATGGCGTAAAGCGTCGGTAACATTTCCAATGACGGAATAAAAGGGTTTGAGGTATTAATTTTAAATTAAGTTTTTTTTTGTACCATCAACAATGAAAATTAATTTCATGGTGAACTCCTCTGACGTTTATTTAATTTTATTGCTGAGAATTACAATAGGTATTTGTTTTATTTTACTCTTGCTTACGTTTAGCCTCAAGGGTCAGGAATGAACGAATATAAATGAATCTTATATTTATGATACTTTTTTGTAGCTTCCGTTCTTGGTAGCGTTTTATTGCTCGTGAAAGGGTACAAATTGTTTTGCTGACAGATTTACGAGAAAATATTCAGCGTTTATTTAAACTTTAGAAGTTCTGTTAAAGATTAAATGTGAGATTGTCACCGTTTGTCCATTGTGTTGGTATTGCTACAAATGTTAGTTTTATTTATAATATATAAACAATAACAAAACTTCACTACCGCGCTTAAGCGATACGATGTTGACACTTTATTTAATAGCTAACAGATATATTAAACTATGTTATTAATTCATTAGAGATCCGTTCCATTGAAGTGTTTCTGCAGTGAGGCTGGAAGGCTGCTAACTCGATAACAAGATACAACAGCAGCTTTCCTAATTGCAATTTATTGCAGGTACTACAAACAAGTCTGTTTCACCCGACGCTCACGTATTTTAAATTAATTTGCAATTTTCGACAAGCAATTAGATTTACGAGAACAGCTCAATTAAAACTAACTAAGTACAATATATCCCGGTATTTTAATACCTATTCTCCACATATCTTTAATAAATTATCAAAGTATAAAAAAAAATTAAAAAAAAAAATTATATTATATTTGTAAAACTTTTGGTATCCTTTAAATTAGCTAATAAAGGATTCTTTCGAGAAATTTTCTTTTTATCGCTTTTCGTATGAGCAGAGTTTATTTACATGTACTCTTGTATTTCTCATTAAAAAAATTCATGATAAAAATATATTTCTTTCACAAATGAATTACTAACTGGAAATAAGTTTTATAATATTTTTTTTTTATCGATTATAACCATAATTAAAATATCAATATATTTTTAATCTATTTAAAGTTCTTGATAGTAAATTAATTATTTAAAGGTAATAGAACAGTCGTTATTATAAAGACTACTCTTATGTTGGATTCACATAAAAAGGTCTATGGCAGTTTTTTCGCGGTTCGATCTTGGTCTAGTATAATTTTATAGATGAAAAATATATTTTTTTATACATACCACTTATAAAAGTAAAGTTTTGATATAAGAACATTCCAGTTGAAATCAGTTTATTTGAAAGCAAGATCACAGTTGTCATTGAAAAAAAATATTCTTTTAAGTAAATTCTAACGATTTATTAACAGAATGGACTTTTGAAGAAAGCAATTGTGGCTGAAATAATAGCCTCTGATATAATATTTAATATTAACAGATTTTTTTGCGAATAATAAACTTTTTGTAAATTGTTATTGTTATGAGAGGATTTATTATTGATTTATTCAAATGAATTGCTTATAGGCGGTTAAAATTTATATTACCGTGGTAATATTATTTTGGAATAAGGATCCATAGATCTATAATTTATTTAGAGAGAAAGCAATTAATATAAAGTCTACAATAGAGAACTTTTTCCTTTTGACTCATTGTACTTCGCTTAGCTGTTTGCTTTCTTGAACTGGTTTATTCAATGACTTCCTTTATTAGCTTCGTTTTGTATAGCATCAAGCCCCGTTTGTATTGACTTTTCATTATTCATAAATAGGGTTTGTAAAATAAAAAAAAAATGTAGTCTGGATTTTTTAACATCGCCTGTATATAATAAAAGAAATACCTATTAATATTTCTGTTCATTCTATTTCATCTTCATTGACCTTTATGACAACTTTGTAATCTGCGTAAATAAAGATTGTATTTTCCATCTTTTGACAGTTTATTATCTCATCTGTACGAAATAATCTCAGCTATGGAATTCTTAAGATACTTGTCTTTTATCTTATTAATTCCAAATTAAGTAATAGTTTGAATAGTCTAAAAGTCAAAAGATATTTCTTACCTAAATATAAAACTTTGATATGGCATAGCAACTTTTATAATGTAGCCCAAGTTAACTACCTCTTTATATCTAACAAGAAAAATTTAAATTGGTTTGTGTAACTGCTGAATGTATTTGAAGTGGAAGTGAAGTATTTGAAAGCCATCGTGCATTTTGCAATTAGATATTTTCGCAAAGTTTGTCTTAAAGCATCTGTTCAAAATAGTTAGTACTTTAGTATACATTTAGTTTGGAAATGAAAAGCGAAATTTTGAAATTCTCTTAATCTAATTTAACACTAGGAACAAAATCTAAACATGTTATAATGATGTTAATAAAGGTTAAGTAATTACTCAGAGACAATTATAGTTGGTTTTGGTTGTTTCACAAAACGATTTGATATCGTTTGAAAACTACTACAATACAAGCGAAAAGGGATTAATTTGTTGTCAGTAAATTGGATCCTAATGAAGCAAAGGCTCTCTAGGTAAACAAGACGGTCGTCTTGCCTCTGTTTACATGATTCCACGGTTCGTTAAGTTTGTTTCAAATCCAATCGTCCGATAACTATATACTTCTCTAGTTTCTAGAAATCCAAAACTTATAATGTTTAAATCTCTAAGGAATATTTTATATTTAAATTTGTTTTGGATCGTTATTGGATTATTTTTACGCGAGGCTATCTTTGGGGTAACACAAGTGAGTCACTTGGGTTATATTAAGTTAAAATAATATCAATGTTTATAAATACGTTTATCAACAACTATTACTTTGTTTTAAATTATAAATTAAGTAAAAATAATTTTAAATAATGCTTCAACCGCTCAACTGTTAACCAAAAATATATTATTCATATATGTCATCTAAGCTTAACCTAACTGAAGCTAAACGTGGATAACGTAATAACATACATAACACATTTGTAGAGGTAGTCTGCTAGAGACACGATCATGCCTGTGGCGAACCGCAATCTTTAGTGGAAATACCGAATTCGATAAGATAATTATAACAACGTAAATCAGAGTAATAAAATGATTCCATATAATAAAACTGGTTTGATATAAATAACAATACTGAGGTCTTATCTACCAATAATTTAATGTTTTTTTTTAATCTTACGGAAACATAATTTTAAATTAAATTTACCTCTCATGGATATATAATATTATACTGCTTAATTGAGAGAACTGCTAAAAGACTTAAATTTCCTTTTATTTCCTTACTGACCTAATTGTTACGTCCCTTTCATAAATCGCTCTGTATTCCCTTGGGTAACGCACCAAAAACCACTGTTACCGGTTACCACAGGTAAAGGAAGCCATTTCCATCAAATGGATCATTTCTTAACTTATGAGATAAAAAAACGCATAAGCAACTTTTAAAGGTACAGAAAAACCCTAAATATGAAAGTAATTTAATTTAACTACGACATTTAGAACAGTATAAATATGTTTCTCCTAAATAATGGTTTGGAATATAAAATTGAGAATTTTTGTTAAACAAAAAATACATAACTTTAAGGTCAAAAAAAGTCTTTATATGATATGAAATTTCAAGGAAAATTTTGTATATATCTTAAATAATATACTTACTAATGTTAAAAGACTGAGTGTAAAAAAGATCCATTTTATTTGATATATGTACAGTTTAAATTTGTAGATATTTTGTAAGGATTAAAATTTATGCTGGGTTTCATCATGTCGCAGTAAAAACTTTCTTCATGAATAATTTCCTAAATTTATTCTTAGATATGGTCTCGCCGCTGTAGATAACATAAAAATTACGAGAAATATATTTCTATAGCCACTTTTTTAAAGATATAATTAATTAATGTTTATAACAAGGGTAGCAGCGTAATGAGATATAAAAAATAATTACAGTAATCTATTTTCTTATTTTATCTATTAGTTTAAGTCAAATAATTTTATACAGTCCTACATAAATACTATTTATATAATATTGCTATATATATATTTAATAGGTTTATTTAGTTTATATATATTATTTAAATATGAGTTATAAAACGATTTTTCAATGTTTTGATTAAAAAATACTTTACAGAAAAAGAATTTTGATTGATCCGATTTTTTCTCCATAAAGTTTTTGATTTAATTAATTAAATTAAATTATTCGAATACTTCATAATTTAGGTATTTTAGATTTTTCGAAAGTGACATTTGAAGTGGCTAAGACCACCTTTTCGTAATTTTGTCGAGTACATCCTTGAAATAGAATGAGAGTACTTATAATCCAAATTTATAATATTACTGCTCTAAATCTTCCGTCCCCATGTAACGTAGAGATATAATGAATTATCTTGAGGACTTCTCAAATGCAGTTGTATTCATTAACCGTAACTTTGAATTCCATTAAAAATTATATCCTAAATTCATCGCCACTAAGTGCCGTTTTGTTTTTAATGAACTTTCGAGAGAGCGTTTCAATTAAGATTGCTTTTTTAAATCCGCCCATAGCGTTTGAATAGGCAGCGATTTCGGTGTACTATTTACTAGATTCAGAGCTCAGAACAGAAAATGGTATGAAAGGATTTCGTGTACTGCATCTAGTTAGCGAAAGCCGTCGAATAACCCGAGATCGACCCACTATCTACTGGTTCTAATTACCATTGCCACTCATTCAATACTTTCGTCATTACTTTGCTCACACAGTTGAAACAAGCCCGTACAAAAAAATCCCATCAATGTCTGCACGATAGAGTGAGTCAGAGATTTGATTCTGAATTAAGGTTCACAATTCATATCTTCGTTATTTGTATATATTGATTACGTAAGCTACTTGATTTTTTTTGGAGACTGAATTCATCAAATTCTGATAATATTGCAATTATTTTTGCGGGAAAATGGATATGCATAAAGTAATAGTCACGGTTCATTTGATTTTGCATATCGAAGAAGTGATAATCAATTGAACTAATGAGACTTAAAATGCATTACGAATATTTAAAAATATCCCAATTGTTTTTGACTGTAATTTAAAGTTAATATTATTTGAGTTACCTTCCCAGCAGGTAATAAGAGACACAGACAATGGCGATAATGAAAGCTGCTGGTACAAGAGCCGAATACTAATAAGCAGTTAAAAATTGTAGCAATATTATATGCAAACCACAGGCGCGGGAGAAGATGCCACTTCGTTAGTAGTTATTGTCTAAAGGTAGATAAAACGGAACATACCGTGTTTATTTAATTTTACATCACTTAATTACTATTCATAAGCAATTTTGTTCATTCGTGGCATTAGATGAATATGGAAAAGGTGGTGTAAAAGTAATCATGTCTATTGAAATAGGATGACGAATTTATTATCGAGCTAGATTAAAATATAGATTAAATATCTTAGAAGCGTTTTTAAACTTATTTGTTTTCGATAAATTATGAACTTTGGTGAGTTCATAAAAAAATGTATTTTAAAGTTAAAATAAAATTGGATAATTAGGAAAAAAAAACGAATTAATGACACCTGAAAGCAATTTAGCGGGGATGGAATCTCATAAGTTAGCAGCGAGCTGATGAAGCTTTGCCAAAATTGCTAATGACCGCGAAAACGGTATGCGGTCGCGCACGGTATCGAGCCAAAAACCAATTTGCAACACACTAACAACAACATTGTTCAGTTGCCCACTTATTGAGTTAAAATTGACGTATAATATGGAAAGTCTAGTACGATTATTATATACGTACATTATAGATAAAACTATTTGAAATGCCTTTTGCATTATATGTTTGTTCTAGTCTTAATTGGCGCTACAATGTAGAAAATAAAAGTATCATAATTAGAGTGATTTCACTAAAAGAAATATTCAGGTTATTTTAACATAGTACGCTCGAAGTAGCAATAGATGATATGGTTTTTGTATAGCTCGTATTACAACAAGTACATAGTTAGTTTAATACAAAACAAATCTATTGTCTGTGGTCCGAAGAATGAGGGAAAAACAGGGAGATGGGCAGAGGAACAAACCGAACTGAGGGCTTTGGTGCAATTTATTTTCATATTTTTCTTTGTTTTGAATATCTTAACATTAAAGTAATTAGCAATAGAAAATTACATTTTCATTTGAATTATTTATAAACAACTAATATTCCTACGAATTGTTAATTTTGGCTATAAATAAAGCAAAAAGTTCTCGTTCAAGTATTTGAGATATCAATCAAAACATGGAACCAGAAGGGTGGCGTTTTCGACAATTTGGAATCAACACTTACTTTGAAGAGTCCAAGCAAAGTCAAGGTTCGATTAACACCCAAACTGCCGAAAATTTTCCAATCAGCCCCTGTAAATTGGAAAAGTTTTATATGCGTTGAAACGTCCAGGTACCCATTTCTATCGTTTTGTAAAGTTTTCGTACAACCTTTTTTTAAAAAAATTTAATTAAAATTGATTTTTTCTTTTTATTCAAAAAGGCACACTAAAACCTAGTTATTCTTAAGTTAATTGCTATTTGTACTTACTAATTAATTTAAGATATTAAAAAAATATATATGAAAATATAATTAATTTATTTTGTCACTATAACATAATTATAATAAAAATTCTCAATAGCTTTAAAATTCAAACAAAGTTTACAATATTACTGATGTACAAAATCATTTTTCATAACCTTCCATTAGGTTGTTCTAAATGTAATAATTTATTTTTTGTTTCAATGAATATATGTACATATATATAATAAACTGACAGAAAATGTTTCCAAAAGTCTTACAGTAATAATGTTAATTATAAATATATTACATGACCCAAACCGATATTAAATGAAGGGAGGCGTCACCAAAATAAAATTAACGAGGGGGTCTTGGCGGAAGGCGAAAGGAAGCGGACGCGCCGTTATGGTACTTATCTATATCTGTTGTAGAATCTTAATAAAGTCTACAAATTACGCTATATTGAAATTATTAATAAAATTTTCCAAATCAAAAACAGGTTTATCGTTAGATTTTTATGTAAGTTTGAAAGCGTACAAATTAAATATTTAATTATATTCATAATATTTTCAGAGTAGTATAACTTCAAAATATAGTGATTTTATTACATGCACCCACAGTTTACTGATTAATAATTGAATAGAAATATTTGTAAAAGACAAAGCGAAACCAACAATGGTGACAACAGTCTAGAAAATGTCAGATAAATCCACAGCGGTCTTCAAGGCTTATAGGATTAAGGAATAAGACGGTCAGAATCTGAACAGGGTTACTCCAATAGAGAGCATCTTGTTAGTAATAATAAACAAAGTTAATATTAATAAATGAATAAATTGAAAGATTTTAAATCTGTCCATGTAAATATATTCCGTCCGTTCTGTGTACGAGGAGTGAAAACTCATACCAGTTAAAAACAATATCTGTGTGCAACCACTCGGTAACTCAGCCGTTTTTACTGATGATTGTCGAAATTAATCGTTTCGCTTGGCAGCCGTGATGAATGACGCAAGGAACGAATTCAAGTAACGTACAAATTGCAAGCATAAATTATGCTTTAATAATTTCGCGTACGGCCTGCTCTCAATCACCGAAGTATGGCCAGGTGGCGCCAACATAAATTCAGACTTGTTAAATTACATCACCTTGTCACCTTTTTAGAAACGACTTTTGTTTTATAACGATTATTGCTTTGGAAATGAACCAGTGGAACTCATTTTATTTTATTTGATATTAGTTCAGATAATTGTTTTGAACTTTTTCTCGTTTGGTGTTTTTGTAGAAATATAATAATATAGTGTGAATAAAGAACGTATTCTGCTTTTTTAAAATTTTACTTATAAATGATTTGAATACTTATTTCATTTGTAGACTATTAAAATTGACAAAATTTATTTCGTGATCGGAAATAAAGAAAAATTTTAATTTAGTGGAAAGAGCAACGAACCGTTTCTTTTTTTTATAACTGGCCAATTGAAACGTTTCCAGCTCTCTGAATAATTCATCTTTCGTTTGAACAAAGACGAAGTGGGCCGCGCGGCGATTCTTTGATCTTTTGTAATTGGAATCGATGCTCATATTAAAAAGAGAAAATTCTTTAGAGCAACCGATGAAATGCACCGAAGCCATTTTCTTCAAGACGATTAAATACAGCACCGATTTCACGCCCAGTTTTTTCCTGTCCAACGCGGCTAACTCTCTTCAAAATAAAATAAGCTTAACTGAAATAAACAATATAGCATTTGATCTCATCTCTAACTTCTCGGAGCCAGACGTAACATCGCTTGTAATACGAGTATCATGAGATAGGAATTGCAAAGTTAAAATACAAACTTATTAAAAATGTTATATATTTCTTTAAATAATAATTAACGGTTCACTATTTTACGTTACAGATACAACATGATGTAAAATTATTTTATTAATGGCTTACTGTTAAAAATCACAAATAAGATAGACCTCGTCAAATGGTGTATGTGTGTATTATGGTTGTTTTATGAAGTATCTTTTAATATATTATTTTCATAATCAATTCAGTTTTAAGTAGTTATCAAATACAGGTTTTAGAAATAGAACATAAAAGTTTTACATAAAGGCTTTTTAAAGAATTTTTATAAAGGAACATGTTTTTTAATATTGTCGTGTGTTTCTGTTATAATTTTAGATTCGAGTTTGTATATTTTAATTGATGTACGGCTGATGATACTCAAAACTACAGTGAGGGGCGTCATGACTAAAATGAAATACGGATAAATATCACTATATTTTTTTTGTTGCTATGGTATTTATAAAACATCAGGCTGTAATCTGCGATTAGTCAGAGATACTATTCATTTATAAAATTTATACAACGATAACGTATCGTTTGAACAATCAAAAACCCAAACAATAAATTTCAATAACATTTCCTTCCTATATAACTTCCTTTAATTATATTATCACAAAATATTATTTAATCACAAAAAAAATATTATATTCGTCAGTACTTGAAACGGAAAACAAATTAATTTGCAGAATAATACTATTTTTATTAGAAAGAAAAACTAATATTGTTTGGAGAACGTCCTTCACAATTTTTGTAATAACAAATATTATTGGTGTACATTGAGATTACTTCGGCAACTCTATCAATAAAGTCGCGAACTTGTGCAATAACAGAAATCGATTACACTAAAGGGATGACTGGTAACTAACTCGCTCGACTTGATTAGTTGAAAAATATATCTATTACAACACTTGTCTAGTTGACCGACAATTGCTATTATGTACTATTATTGAGTCTAACAAATTCTATGTTATTAATATTTATTTTTCATTTTGATAGAGTATATACCTTATTTTGTTTTGAAAAGTAAATAAGAAAAGATTATTACTTTATTACCGGAATGCTTTAAACCTTTACAGATAGAAGAGTTAAAAGCGTAACAAATAAGATTTAAATAAATTAAAAGAAAAAATAATATTGTTCTGAAAGTTGAAATGGTCAACAGATAGAAATGAGATTAACTTAAAATATATTATAAGACACCGGAGTGAAGTAAAATCTAGAAAACGGAGCTTATCTGTTGCAGTTACTTACAAAAACACTGTATAAAAACATTTTTAAAATTATATTAAACGCATCAATATCAGTTAAATACAAATAGAAATAAAGGGTATCTATTATATGGCACTGATGAAAATTAGCTCAACTAATACAATGTAAAATAAGACTCAGGTAAAATCATACGAAAGCATAAAAAAACACACATAAGTCCTCAGCGAAATTCAAATCATCAACTTTATGAGGCTAGTCCGTAGAAGTTTAAAATTTAATCCCCGGTGCGGGTAAGAGACCAGAAAAGTTAACCGCCCAAAACTTTGTGTAGCATTTCTGCCATGTGGTTGAGACTGCTTCAGCTCATATGGAATATTAAGGACATATGTATTTTACGAATACATTACAGCGGAATAAAAAAAAAATACAAAATACACGATAAACAAGTTTACATATTCCCAGAACTTAACGTTGTCACGCAAATATGAAGACTACAAATATTGTTACTGAATTCGCATCAGGAACGTATCAATGAAAATTCTATCACGTAGCGTTACATTCGTCGCACGTATTTATAGTACTTGGTATAACAGGAGTAAACGTGTTTATAAAAGGGGGAAGTCGAGTTAGAAATATCTCAAACAGCTAGTGTGAATTGTTAGGGAAAGTTGGAAGCTGTCCGTAGCTACTAAAGGATTACAGAGCGAAGAAACATGTCTTCGATGTCAACTTCTTTAAGTGATACGAGTGGAGACACGAACTTATCTGATGCAGTTCTTGTTACTATTTATACTTTTTATTTGAATGTTATAGAAATCACGGTGTCGATGTTATCGTTTATAACTGAAATTAAAATTACCTTTTTAAATAATATTTAGAATGCAATGAAATGATTTTTTTTCTATTAATTTGATTGATTTGTATAGGTAGCGTCTTATGTTAATTTTTTCATTGTAATATGTATCTTAAAATGTAGAATTTTGTAAGTTATCCTGGGTTGACTTTATCAGACTGTTCTTCTTTAACTTGCAGCCGGGATTGACTTTTTGATAGAATTACAATTATATAAGAGCGGATAAATGCTCTTTTAAATCAAATATATTATAATTTGGATAAATTTTATTAATTACAAATTTTATTAATTATATTTTTATTGAAAAAATGTTATGTAATTATTAAAAAATAAGCAATATAACAATACAAAATGATAAATAATATGAATGTGGCAGTATAAGTAGGTTAGCGGTATAATAAATAAAATGAAATATTTGAGAAATAATAATTTAAGACAATTTAATTTATAGGTACACCCTTAAATTAAATTGTACATTTAAGGGTAAGTTAATTTGATGATGACAAGGCATTCATTTCTACCTCTTTAAATAGACAGTAGTCAATTATGTAACTTTGTAATGAACCGGTAATCCTGACGGTTAGCATATATTGTAATTATAATACAATTATAATTATAAGCGAACACTCTACTGAGCAAATAACACTTTGACAACAATACTGCGTCTAGTATACAATGCACTAAGTGTAGATTATCGCATTCATGCGGGCTTGTACTTTACGTTTACAATATTAATTTTCACTTAACATAGTGTTGTCATATTAGGTTTATAATTTACTGTAAATAGGTATTTTAGTCTTTAATGAAAATATAAAATTTTGCAGTAGCAGTGCTTTTTCGTGTTTTGATAAAAGGGCATAGATCAGAAGAGGCATCGCCATTATCCATTTGTTCATAGCACAACCGTTATCCGTGTATTGAACAGAAGATTTCATTACGCGTAGTGGCCGGTATCGTTTTTATAGTGTCATAAACGAGGAAATAACATTAAAGGAGAGCATAAAAAAGACTAGCTGTGGCATTGCATTCTTGCCTTAACGCTCCTACGACGCTGAACTTTCATTTTATGTGCTATTATATTAATAACATGTGTCATTGTTGCTTTGAAAATGCAGATAAATAACATTTGTCCGTAACACCATTTCTTATGAAGTGTATTGTTTGGCACACATTTCGACTAACAAGTTAATACAAAATCATGATTGCCTTACGAAAGATGTAAAACAAGCGGTATGGAAGAAGATAATATTTATCGCATTACTTTCATGAAATAAATGTGTTTATTTAGTTTTCCCTTAACAATTATATCAAAATTATTTGAGTGATCAAAACACTTTGGTGTATATGGCAAAATAAAAGTACTATTTTTTTTACAAATAAAATAAAAACTTATTATTTGTATGTAGGAATCCAATAAAAAGTGGTCAAGTTACAAGGATACCTATACACATGATGCTAGTTTTAAAATGGAGCTATCTTAATTGATGTAAACAAGGGGGCATGCTAATGGAACCAAAGGTATCACTCCATTTAATTGGCCATACATGCTGAGGTTTCTATGTTAATTGAAGTTAATAACGTTGGCAGCCCTTTTCATTGCATACACTCCAAAATACATTATGGACAGGAAATATAATATCATAATATATTGTTCCTATGTGCCTGTTAAAAGCATTCTGTAAAACTCAAACTTAATAAAATTTAAAGTTCCTTTATTTTGGTCCTAAATTAGCAATTTATATTTGGAAGTAATTTAACTATTATTAAAATCTATTGTATTATACACAATTATTATGTGTTAAACAATAATGTAAAAATACATACACTTTCGTACGTATAAAATTAGTTACTTTTCATTTTTTGGTAGTTTGTTCTAAGTTTTGAATGGTCTTGAAATCTGGAATGAAGTTAATTCTTGGTCTAGTCGGGTCATTTTGTTTTCTTTTTCTTGATCGAAATATATATATATATAAAAGATATGGAAAGGATTGACAGCTGAATCTTAATTATAGATGCTTTATGTTTGTTTGAAGAAATCAAATTAAGAGATCTAGAAATTTTAATAAGGGAAGAATGAGATTAGTAAAGTGGAGATATCACCCAGTTAGCACGTCTAAGCAAACAAAACGAAGCTTCAAAAGGTAAACTTACTGCACCTGTATTTTTTGTTACAGTTTGTTTTCAGTCATGTGTAACTTTTGTATATTTTATGGCAAAGTTGATGTTATCCTTTTTTAAAACTTTTATTGACATTTTTTTAATACCTTTTCAAAATAATATATAATTTGTGCAAATACTTACCTAGTACTTATTTAGTTGGTTTGATATTTAATTTTAAAACATGAATTAAAATGTCAAATTGACTGTACAGACTTAAAAAGTTATTTTGTCAATTAGTTATTTAAAATATTTTTTTTAAATTATATTTTATATTACATCACCTCAAATACTAACTCCTTCTGTCGCGAGTTGTATGACATTTGGTTGCAGAGTGGGGGTAAAGTGAATGGCGCTCTTCAGAGCACACAAGGGGGATATGACGGTGCAGCAGCTTACTATATAGCCTTCAGCTATTCACTCTTTGATCTCAATACGTCGTATTTATCTGTGCTTTATATAAATAATTAGCTCAGTGGATAACATGAATTTGTCATAAGTTTTTTTTTCATTTACAACGATTTTTGTATTGTTATGAGTAGAATAAATTAAAATAAAATGACTAAAATTTATTTTATCAAAATTTACCTTAAAATAATGACGCTTAAAAAAAAAGCAATGCAACATGGTTTCATAAAACCTTACCACCCTTTTTTTAAATTCTAGTGACGCATTATACTTTCAGTATTTCGGGTCGGGATCTTGAACTAAATGAAATATTATTACCATTAAAGTAAAAGGCTGGTAAAACTACTTCTGTATGTAAGTCGGCTTTTGTGAAGTAGCTGATATGTTCCTAAGTAGAACAAAGTGGTTAAGATCAATAGTCGGACAACGCATTAGTTAAATGGGTACGCTTAGTCCTACAGTTCTGTCTAAGTTACTCCACAATCCACTAACTTAGATCACTGCTGTTTTGCAATCCCACTGCAAACAATGTCTATAGAATAATGAAATGTCAGTACGACTGTTGCTGATGTCGTTATTCCGTTTCAAGAGATTTGTTCGATCTGAATAGTTATCGCTTGTAAAATATCAATTGTTCAACCATGTTAGATAGAACCTAATTTGTTCTCTAATTAGACTTCTGAATTTTGTGTGATTCAGGATTCTTTTAAATATGATTAGGTACGTTTATAATTAAATACATGTTTAAGTATTTTCATCTTGATATATATACTTAATAGTATATAATATTTAAAATAATTAACATTCATCACAATTAAATTAAAATTTTGTAATACATAAATATATATGTACATATGCACGTAAAAATTTATATAAGATGTTATTTTCAAAATTTTCAATATTATCCATTATGTGGTCTCGAGCTTTATTGGTATAAAAAATAAAATTGGCAATTCTGATTTATTGCAGCATATATAACTCTTATTCGTCAATTCTAGAAGCTAGCAAAAATTATGAACCATTTTTAAAAAGTAGTAAGACAAAATAGACTCTGTACCTCAATAGGTATAGTTTATCTTTTTATTATAACAGAACGTTTGATACTTTCATTAGTTACTGAAAGAAAACGGATGTCCTTTCTAATGTATGAAATGCTTGGAACACACTTCGTGTTTTGCATTGGCTTTACTATTTCTTGGCAGCAGTAACATAATTTCTTGTATTGTCTATTTTATGTTGTATTGGAAGTTAGAATGGCGTCTGTGAATGTAGTGCACTTGATTAATGATTGTTCCTCTTTATTTTTTTCACGATCTCAACTCAAATCAACTCTTTTGCCACACAGGTTGTATCAGAAAACATGAATGAGTTAGATATCTTAGTGTTTTATATAAGATATCTAGATTTGAAAAAATTCTTACCTGACATTTGTACATAAATTAAGATGAAAAGATAAAACAAATAAATAGTCAACATTGTTCCAGAGCTGATTTCAAAATTTAAGCCAATATTTTGAACTAACTTTAAAAAAAATGTTAACATAAATACAAATATTGAATGGTATATGATGTGTTTAATATTTAAACATTTATAATATATTAACATGTGCGATTTTTATGTTTCTAGGAGATATTACTCCTTGCTATTTTTAAGTTGAACCTGTTTAAAATGAATCAAAATATTTCTGTTATGATTTTTAAGTATGTATAGGACTGCTAAATAAATATTTCTTTATTCTGACTCAATATCTGCCTGTCTATAATTACAAACAAAATACACACGGTTTCGACTGATTCCGTATAGACAGACTTTTTATTTTTTATACGATATAAACCTTTAATAGGGTCAGTGGTTGTTACAATGAATATAAAAACAAAAAAAAAACTTAATTATATTATAAAGATCATTTAAAATTATTTAACACATGTTAAATTAAAGTTTATAAGCCACCTGATGGGGACAGTATTCAAAAAGCATTGAATAACACGTATTTGTGTGTTACACACAGATAGGATTAATATGTGGATCCAAGGGTAGTCACATTCATCTGAATGTAATGGTAGTAAAAAGATTTATGTTTAAGAGTACACATTAAACAAATGTATGATGAACTGTTGTTTAAAACCAAATAAAGTCTATATTTGTGTGTCAACAAAACTTAATGTTTAGACTCGACAATTGTAACAAGAGTTCGTGTTGTAAATGAATAAGGTATTAGGCTGAAAAATTATGTTATTTTTCACAATCTAAATAAATTGAGAACAAAATCATAGAACATGCATGTTTCATTCGTGGTTTATCTGAATGTTATTGGAATAAAGCAATCTCACTTTAAAGTTCTTTTGCATAAGGTATACAATAATACAAAAATTCTTATTTTTTTTCCTTGTTAAGTTAATTGTTAAAATTATTAAAAAGCAATGAATAATGAATCAGAATCAAGTCTGTTGACAACTCCATTATATTTATAGCCTATATATTTTTTCAAAAATACGAATCTTTATAGTCTTGTAAAATATACTTTATTTAGTTTCCTTTTTATTTTTCTGGTGTATAACTCACGGAATACTTTCTTTACCCCCAATATTTTATTACGGTTAGGTACGTGTGGCTCGGTAGGCTTAAAACTGTTTTATTTTCATCCCTACTGTATCATGCTTCTCTTTTTTTCAAAATTTTTAAAATGTTTAGAGCGAAACGCCTGTAAACTATCAGAATGGGTTGAGGTCGGTGGTAGTAACCATTAACCATCGGATGGTAATTTATTATTTTTTATAATAATATTTTAAAGATATTTTCACATTCTTTACATTCTTGTTTTATTCTCTGTCTTTAATAAGTATTCAGCCTCTCTTTTTGTAGTTCGATTTCTCATTTTTCTTTTTCTTCTTTTTTTTTCTTTTTATTTTGTTGATTTCAAAAATCTTCTAAAAACAATAGCCAGTGTTGTGTATCAACGGTTTTTGTTTTCCTAGCACTTGTTCAGTTTCAATATTACCCTCTCTTCATATTTTCGTCTAGTAACATATTAACAATAGAGAGGAACTTATTTTTTTTGTTTTAAAGAGGATAAGAATGGACTAATATATCAATTTTCTATGGGTGGGCCAAGCCTTAATTGATTTTGTATATTTATTTTTTAATATGAAATATTGCATTGGAATAAAAATTCATTATTTTCATAAAAATATTTGTTATGAGCGCTTCTGCTAATGACTGGTATTTAATTTTGGTTCTGGAATATGAACGCTTAAAAACTATCGATAAATAATGAATTCTTTTGTGAAAAATTATTAATTGCTTAAAACGTTGTTTTAATATTAAATAGAATCTTCTTGTATGGAAAATGTTTTTGGCAGATTGTGTTAAAAATATGGTCGCCTCAAATAAGAATATTATTTTAAAAAGGCATTTTCTTTATAAAAATTTAAAATTTTTAAATAGTTCACTAGAAACTTTTGAAATTTAAACATAAAATTGAAAAAAAAATATATAGCAATTTAGTATGATCTGACAAAGAAATTTTTAAAGTACATTTTTAAGTTCTTAGTACCTATGTTTGTCCTGAAATTATAAATGTGTAGTTATATATGTGTTTTAAAAAATAATATTATATTTAAAGAAAAATACGTCACACAATTTATAAAATCAACAAAGAGCCATTTTTCTCGTACCCTTATATTATTTTTCGTCCCCGTAAATCTCTTCCTTGTAAGCATCTTTAATACGTTAGTCGAGTGCGGACAATGAGGTGTAATTAAAAGTAATAAATCTCGCAGCAGGTTTGAGAGCATAGCATGTCTAGGCGTGGGAGTACAGCAACTGCAAGAATGAGCGGTGACCACACTCTAGTTTAATTGTGTTTTGATGAGCTTTGATATTCCTAAATTCCCATTAATATTTCCTAACCAGTTCTGTTTTATGATAATGAAAACGATTTATTTCATTTCTTGTAAAGTAGGATAATATTTAATACTCAGTTGTCTTAGTTATTTGTATAACAAATACTTTTGTATTACGAACCGACTAGCTTGATTTATCAACATTATAGGGATATACATATATATATTATATCTTACTAAAAATTTTTTCAATACTAGTTTTTGTAGTGCGATCAAGTATTATTATTTCTGTAACATTTAATTTCATTTTATACATCAATTAAATGATTTGTGTTAATTAATTTGTCTTTTTATTGATTTAACATTAATCGTATTCTTGAAAATTCAGATAATTTATTTTATAAAATACTACATAGTGATAGATTATAATATAAATTAAATAGTGTTTTATTAGTTATTATTTTGTAAAACTATTTTAAAAGAGGTTTACTTAAATACTAAACTAATTTCAAAGCGATATAAATTGAAACAGTTAAATAAATTATTAATTGTCTTCGGACTTTATATATTTTAATTACTTAACTATAACTAAAACTTAAAACTTTCTGTTGACGAATCTTTGATCTAAAAGTGAGTAAAGAAATTAAAATTAAAAATTAAATCATATAATAGCGAGTCTTTCCTGTTCAACAAATATAATCATTGTAATTAAGAATCCACAATTCATGGCATTCAAAAGGAAATATAAAACAGGTATATATCATATATAGTGTGCACATAAAGAATAGGAAGAAGTTGTGATAAATGAAAAAAAGTAGGTTTAAAATAATTGTCTGGAGCTTCTGATATTCATTTCCAAGCCAGTCTGTTTTCAGTTTCAATTTTAAATGATAGAATGGTAAATCTTGACCTGCCTTTGTCTTTATATAAATTTTCATTTGAATATTTGTACAATAAAAAACTATGAATAATCTAAGTAATTTTTTTGTTTTCAACCAAATATTAATTTTTTTAATACCGAACTAAACAACATTTATTATAAACGAATTTAAGTTGCAACATTTCACTTTGTTTTGTATTCAGTTAAAGGTATTCAATGTTCAAACGTTTATTTGTTCTGGCGTCAGCATTACAAAGAAAAATCCAATTATAGAATATATGTCACCAGAATGCATTGTTATATAATTTGGAAACAAAAAAATTGTTTTATGTTAAAATAATGTTAAAAGGTTATAATGTTTAATCAATCAATTACGTGTAACAGTAAGAGTAAAGTATATTAATTTTAACAAATAAGGGGAAACAAAACGATTATAATAGGAATTAAATATTCACTAGAAAATTAGAAATTTCCATACCTTTCTTTATTCCATGTATTTTGATAAAATTATTAAAGGATTAAATCAAATTTTTGAGATTGATAGTTAATCTAAGACCATTTTTATACGAAGCCTATTCCTATTTCTAATTTAAAAGCTGTAACAGCCACTTTCTTGACGAGGTGATAGGTTTATAATTTGATGTCAATAAGTATATTAGATAATATCATTATTTTGTAAATGATGCCTCAGTTACACTCTTGGTCTATGTTATATGTAATAATCAAGCCTTCCTTATTGTTACGTTTTCATAAAATACAATAGTGAAATGAATTGAAAAGTGGAATTCACCACAATGCTCAGATAAGATTGAAGGTACACACCTATCTTTCAGGTATTTTACACCTCTTCAGCCAAATGAAACTGATTTTAAATTATGAATTAGAAATATCAAACTCACAAAATCTGTTTATATTCGTTATTCAATCTTATAAAGACAAAACCAAGAATCAGCAAAAAAAATACAAACAAAATGTGGTATGAGTGGTAAACAATTTTCTCAATAAAGTAATACTATCAGGTATTTAAATGGCCAATATAGACGATATTAAACTTTTTTTTTTGTGATGGCATATGTCGTGCTTTGTCAACCGTAGATATTTGTTTAAGGGGCGAACGCATGCATGAAATCGTATTTTACGGCTCGTATCCTGTTCATAGCGCCTTTTGAATGGGCCATTGCTGAGCTCAAGCGAAAATCTTACCCATTTCCTAAGAGCAGAAGAGCAGTCATGTTAAGAGCTATCGAATTCGTGGTTAAATCTTCTCAGAATTTGCAAATGTAGGCCAAGGGTCACATAAACATTATAATAGTATAAAGTCGTAAGCTTTAACTATTTAACATAAGGCACTTTTTATTCGCTGTAAATAACATTGAAATAATGTGATTAATGATTTGATTAATGTGATCTCTATTGGCACCGTATATCAAATTCTGGGTTTCAATTGAACGTGTTTTCAGATTAATATATTTTAAAGTTTGTTTACAACGATATACAGAATAATTGGAAATAGCAGATTGAAATGTGGTTTTGAGGCGACTAAAGGTCCCGTGAGCCACGTTTATTGTCCGACGCATTAATGAACCCTCCTAGCTCGCGATGAATACCGATGAATGTTTTGTTCTATTTTAAACAACGCACGTCATGTTTTACCTATACCAACTCGGTTTTGTGTTCGCTGTTTATATTTTTCAAGCTTGCAAAATGTGAATACATTGATGGTGCTTTATTTTGATGAGATTCCATATCAAGTAGAAAAATGACAAATAAGATTTTTATAATGGAATTTTTATTTAGTTACATATATCCCCTTATATATATATTTTAATAAGAAATTATTGGACTGTAAGTCTTTAAGAATTAATCGTGAGAATCAAAACATATTTTTAATAATGTAAAAATTGTTTTTAATACTATAAGTGTTATTATTAGACATTATTGAGTGGGATTTAAAATTTTGAAACACGTTAAATGATTATTACAAATAAATAACAAGCTCATAACATTTTAATCATCCATTACAAAATTATCAACAATTCTATCTGTTTAAAAATATATTTACTCTGTATTGTTTTGCAACAGAAACATGTAGTTTTAAATTCAGTTTATATTGGAACGATGTTGTAGAACAAATCAACCGATATGAAAAATCACAATGTCACCGAACATCGAACACCGAACAGGATTGAATAATTTACGATGCACTAACTTCAGCCCCGTTACAAATACCGAGGTACATACATCAAACAGACCCGATGTTACAAGTTCAATATAACTTCTGTGAAACTTATTCAAACGCGTCGGCCGGTGAAAGCTGTTTTTAACTTCTTTCCTTTGGGATCAGTCGTACAAATAAAGAGTTAGTTGACGTGGAAACTTCTTCCGCTTGCCACCGAAAACTTTCCTTAACTTGTGAAAATGATTTTTTATATTTTAAGAAGTTCTTTTATACAAAAATGATACTGTATATTCTAGTGTTTATTATTATTGAATAATATCTGAAGTACGGAAACTTAATACTAAATTAGTTCCAAATAAAAAAGTAAAATAGCATAGATTAGGTGTTAAGGATTTAAAGCGGCACTAATAAAAAAACAAAACTGTTTTCATATTGTAGCTGATATAAAATATAACTCTATATGAAATCCATTTATGCGCAATCATTGTTTTACTAACAACCTCTTTGGTCCCACGCAACTTGCTGAATAGCGTATGCATTTGCATAAAGACAAATTGGTTCCAACGAACCGTATAAGATCCGCTAGACTTAATGGTAGTGTTTAATTTATTTTATCATTCGTTCTACGAACTAAACGTATGTAAAAGATAATTATTTATGTAACTTAAATGTATCTTATGCTAAAAGGCCTTTTTTGGAAGTGTTTGTCTATATCTTCATAAATATGAATACAAATTTTTATAATTCACGTCGGTCTCCTAGAAGTTACAAATTCTTGCTCGTGTACTTAATTTTAGCTTCCTACGGAAAAGAGAGTCGCACACGTTGGACTTGGATATTTGTTAAACGTTAAGAAACTTGTATTAAGTTATACATTTATTTTTATTTGTACAAAAAAGCATTGGGGATTTCATGACTAGCTTAAAAGAATATAAACATTACTATTTATGTTATCAACGTTTATTAAAATCATTATTATGTTGAAAGATGTGTAGAATTTTAACCATGCATATGTAAATTTTCCGTCATTCAATAGAATTAAATATCAAATTTCTAAAACAGAAATTTTTACATCATTACGTTACTGGCTGATGTTTTGAAAACTATGAACTGTAAATAGGTACGTGTATACATAGTACAGTGATTTTGAATAAAGAGCAATGTACACTACGTATGTAGACGAAATCTCTGTCGCTCGATGAATATAAAGCAAATAAACTTCAGTCAAGTGCTAGCTTACACTCGTCTTTGAGTGTGCTCGACGCTCCTCACTCGTCAAGTGTTTAGCCGGCTTTATAAACACCCTCGCTGCGATATGAATTGATTTGACGAATTTATTATGTAACGTTATTGACAAACTTCACTTAATCAATATTTGTTAAGTTTCGCTGTATTGAAGTTCATTATTCTGTAATTAATAAAAAAAATATAGATTTACTTTTTCATATTTGTATCATTTGCTTTTGTGTAGAAGAGTTGAAGCTATGTTCATTATGCTATCGTAGTAAAACTATTAATTTCAATGCAATATTAAGTCAATTTCTAAAATGAAAATAACAATTAAACTTTAAAGAAATTTAATTATCGCTTTGAAAGTAAAGCCGCTTAAACACCTGGTGCCAATTGGGCTAGACAATATTATTTTTAACGAACTTAAATTGTGTAAGTCTATCGCAGTGTAATTCGAACGGAAACTTTTCCAATAACGTAGTTTGACTTTACAACGTGAAAAGGGATTTATAAATCTTAGTAGTTTATTGGAGTCGCGTTTTAATATAAAATGTTCAATTAATATATAAATACATGAACGAAAATTATTTTGGTTAAGAATCTTAAAATGTAAGAGTTTTTAAATATTTTATTAACTAGGTTATTATACTAGTTTGGTATAGGATTTTAATGTCTTTGTAGATAAACAAAAAGAAATACATTTGTACTTTTTTCTTGATTTGTTTTCAAACTGAGAAAACCAGTTCACACTATTGTGAGCTATTGGTCTAAGTTATTTTCAACAGACAATACTTCACCAATTTTGGATTATGTTAGTAAATTTTGCTGCTCATGATATATCAGTAGAAAATAAAATTAAGATACCACGAATAATTCTGTTTAAAAAGTGCTAATTTTTGAGTATCTAATCTTAAAGGCGTTTTGACAGAACTCGATTAAATTAAGTTACTACAGCAAAAAGGAGAGTCAATTTCGATTCTCATAGAATTCAAATGAGCTTTTTATTCAAACACAGGAGTGGAGACACTAAAACAGACGGTCTCGCTCCGTTGCTTTACAAAAACGTCGAGGTATATTTTTAAAACGCGATCGTAGACTTTGTGACTGCAAAAGTCTTCCGAATTGAAATGGCCTTCATTACTGTCATAGTATTAAAATTATTTTCTAAAGTTTGTTTGAGATAAAGGGATAGGCAAATAAAATGCAATGGTGGCGTCAGGAAAGTATTATTTTATTTAACAATCAATATCTACATCTGTACTTTATAAGCCAAACGGAAAATCATTACATTCTTGTCATTCGAAATTATTCTAAGACGACATTAAAGCTGTTGCCTTACAGAAGACCTATAATAACTAATCTTTATATATTTGATATGACTTATACTGGTTATAGCAGTATCGCTATGCTAAAATACGATATGTATTCTTAAAAATTTAAACAATATTTTAACTACTGTTTACTAAATAATATGTTAAGCTTTCAAATTTTACAAAGAAATCATCTTAAGTTAATTTAACAATTGATAAAAGTATTACAAATAATGTTTTGCTAACAATGAATAATTACTACCTATGTATATATCTATTGAATGATAATAATGAGAAGAAATTTTGAAAATCTATTCCCTTATATATATTAATTTTAACACTATATATAATGTTGTTATGGGTTTAATAATTAATTTTGTCATTTTCTAATAAATCTATACATTACTCCAGCGTAGTTACAATAATCCACTAAAGGTACACAGTTCAGCTCTTATGGAAGCGATATTTTATTTACAAAAGTTATATACAACTTACAAAAAGCTATTTATTAAATTGACTATAATTGGCTACAATATTAACGAATGCCTACCGAAACCAAACAATACTGCGTCCAATATTCAATACTGCGTCCAACTTTTCGCTGTAATGGAAATTACAATATTAAAACACCAATAATGTTAAAATGATATGAGCATGAGATTTGATATTTTATTTGGTTATAAAATATGTAATATTTCCTACTAACTTACCCTTGTAATGCATGTCTCGGTGCATGCTGGGGCATGTCTTGCCTGGGTACTGAAAGAAACATATAATTTGTAATAACAAGTTAAAACCAGATTTGAATTCAAAGCTAATAAGCTTGTATATTACCTTGCTCAAGTCAAAGTCAATGTTAGTTCTAACTGCCCGGTGGTGTAGTGGCTGAGGGGGCCTGAAATTATTCCCGAGCGGGGCCTTCGGGTGCCTCGCGTCGCCCTGCATCAATCGCCTCAGGGCGTGCAGCTGGAGTTACAAATAAATTTAATTAACCACACAGTTTGTGAAACGCTCTCTAACTTTTCCAACTTGAAAGGTCGCTGCTTAAGTTATGTTTGTGTTGTGTAAATAATATATTTGCTAGCGATACACATTACATTATGTTTAATACTTTATAATGAGATTCTGACTAACGATGTCAGTAATTCTGCTATAGCAACACTGCTAAAGTAAATTTTTCGCAGGCTTAGGCATTGGATTATTTTTTCATTACAATTATGAAAGAAAAAATATAGCATCATTCCAGGTAAATTGAAACTTGCTTCGTTTATATGTTTGTTGAGAGAAGTGTCGGTGGAGCCGGCGCTTTGGGATTAACGGTCCCGACTCACGCGAGTCGCTATCTCATTCCATCGTTGTTTACGCCGTATTAAACCATTTGATTGTGATTATAGAGATCGTCTAAAAGTTAACTACTATATATTTCAAGATTCCATTTATTACTATATCAAACTTAACGCATTCTTTTACAGTTACGACTTATTTGCACGCCATTACATAACTTTTCAAATTTCTAATAAATCCAAAGTTATATTAAACTTTAAATTGTTTCCACGGCTGTTCCGGAATGTGTTATTTGGTAGAATCGGTAACCGAAAATGCAAGTGATAAACTCGGTGGCAGTCCTGAGGGGTCCGACTACCCGCAAGATTGCGGCCAGTTTCCACTAGCACTTAATTTCCCGACCAACAAACGGAAAACATAAACAATGATTTATAATAACGAGCATAGTAAGCGGCACTTTCAGTTTACTTTTAACACGTACATAATTCACGGCGGAGTCTTTGTCTAGAGGCGAGGACGTGAGTTGTTTATTGTAGCGTGAGCACAAATGAAAATGTTATTACTCTGGCCTCGCGGCCACGGCTCAGTTGCCTAACAGAACTAACACAAGCGCACATTATTTCTGTTACTGGAATATAAATCTATACATCATTTCTTGTCTGATTTTATGCTTCCTTACATTTTATTCATTCTATTTTTGACGTCTTTTATTGCTCTCAATAAAGTTATAGCTTCCTTGTAATTTGTCTATTATTATGCAAATGTTTATAAAGTTCTTGGAGGTCATATATAATTCTTTCGACATAAATAGCATATCATTATGCCATTACAGCAAACATTTTAAAGTTATAAGTTAATTTATAGAAGCTTTGATTTGATTGGGGTGTTGACCTAAAAACTTGACATAAAATAGAATTTCAGCGTAAAATTTTTGTTGCAACGTAGAAATGGTATAATAAACCGATATTCATTGATGTTTCGAAAATTACGCAATTTTATGTATGATACAGTTATACTTTGAGAAAAAGATATGTCAGGATATCATTCTTGATACACATATATAAATGGTCGTATTATTGAGTTTTATTTCAGATAATTTAATTTCAATAAATAATATTTATTGGTTGTAATATTAAACTAGCGCACGCGGCCATAGCTTATGAATATCACAGTATTACCAGACATACGCTTGCATGAACACTGAACAGGTTTTCACTGATTTACAAGTAGAAACTCGTATAAATGTAGCAGAGTAGAAGTAAATTTTGAGTTACTGCTTTCAAGTATGTAGGGTGGAAAACTCTACCTTATTACACAGCTACTGACGCGTCGCTGACATACTTGTGTTTATTAAAATTATACCATATAACATAAAATCTATGAGAAAAGGAGATGAAAATTGTAAGGCAATAAATGTATATAATCGTTAATCTATTTCTAGATCATTAAATGGAAATATTAATTAGAATATCATATTAGTTATACAGGTAAAAGATAGTTAAATATTATATGTATAAGGGATATACATTACCTGTTGTTTCGTTATGTAAATGGGTTTGTTAATTATTATCCAGGTAACAGTCTCGTAGCAGGCGGGGGCTGTGGTTGATCCGTCGTACGTCATGTAATAGTCCGTATCGGGCAGAAGACCCCTCACTGACAGCCGGTTGACAGGCATCTCGGCGCCTTAAACATTATTGGATTTATAGAAGCTATAATATTAAATACATATAATAAACAAACATATTCTTTAACAATAGATATTCCATAAAAATACCGAAACTATCCCCTAATAATTATTCCGTACTACGACATTATACATTAGATGAATCGATTAATATATGTAGTTATTACCAATCTTCAAATAAATAAACAGTTTATATTCTGTGAGAGCTCGCACTATATACCGTAAATTATTATTATTCTCAAAGAACTTACCTCCGTACTTTATATTTTCTAACTCCTCTGTCAATATTCTTAACTCGGGATTCGATAAATCCCCTAGCTGGAAATAGAGGTGAAATATAAAATTGTTAAAAATAATAAATAGCACATTATAAGCATAAGCTCAAAATAACAAGAAGATTATCCTTAAGATATTTTTATATTGGTTTATGATGATCCTATCAAATATAAGTAGTATAGAAATGTTATTAACGAACGAAAATTCGTTATATAATATACGAGTATATTAATAAATTCTGGTATATATTAATAACGTCCACTAAATAATTGTATGTATAAAAATTATAAAATGTTTAGGTTTCATTGAGTTATTTTGTATTGGTATATAAATTTCAAATATGATGAAATGTTAACTTTCAATAAACCAGGAAAATATTTGCTTTTTCATAGCTGATATATTTTTTACGTAGGTAGGGCTTTCATTATAGTTTTATTATAATTAAATCCATTTCTACTGTAAATATTCAAATATCCAGTATAAAATTTATATGTAGCTTGTACAGATTTTTATTATTATTGTTACTGTGGTATTATTGTGTAATCTCTTTAGTGTTTCTCTTCTCTATTCTGTAGTGTAGAATAAGATGGATTTAATAGCACCAAAAATATCAACAGTTAAATAAGTCGTTGGAGAAGTTCCGCTATACAAATTTTGATCTACTTTTAAAAAAGTGTAACAAAACTTTGGATTTATTATTGAAAATATGGCTAAATAAACCCAAATCCGATGTAAAATTCACATTAGTTCTAAATGAATGTAAGCCTTATTTGCTCTCGACTTTATCGCGACAGTATGGACAGACATATTTCTATTCTATCATATTACTAATAAAAATTAAATTAAAAATATGATATAAAAATAACCCAAGTTTCTTTCTTTAAAAATAACCCAAGTCCTGTCTAAGTCATTTCAAACAACCGGAAGATACAGAATGAAAAACACAAATAAAAAAAAATCATTTTATATATTTTAACAAACAGATACTTCAATTTTTTTTATTTATATGGATGTATGAATGTTAAATTTATTTTAATGTTTTTTTACCTAAAGATGAATAACATTTACAATTTATTGCATAGCATTAGACTTTTGCAATGCACCGAGTACTGCACCAAGCAGCGGCGGGATAACCAAAAGCCTAGCCGGGAAACCAGCTGGAAGAGGCTACAGAAAGTCTTGGGGTCTAAATAGCACCGAAAGTGCTCGTGCAGAAGGCAAGGGGAAACCACTGCAACTATCTTGCCAAGAAAGTCATCATGTATACAGATCACTGATACGTGATGACCACGACGAGTCTGCAAAGACTTGCGAGGATGATGATGATGATGATGATTAAGCTTTTCAAATTATAACACAAGTTGAACGTATGGGATGTTATAGATCAATAGTAATATATGCATAATATATACAGCTCTTAAGAATTGTTTTTACCCTGTTAAAATGTGACGAAATTTAACTTTTACATGTTTCGTATAGCGTGCAGGTTAGTGGAAATATGAGCGTATTCGCAAACACCCTGGGACAACAGCCGGCCCTAATTAAAGACTTGTAAACGATCAGTTACTTTGCCATAAGAAAACAGTTGCGTACACAACGTAAAATCAACAAAATTAATTGTCTTTACTTTTGTGATACACTTACTAAGTTGTAGCGATATGTCTTATAAGAATTAAAGTTTAATAATGCTTTTACTTACGGTCCAAATGCCTTTGTGATATTAAAATGAAGTTACGGAATACAAGTACTAGAAATTTTACATTTATTATATTTAACTGATACAAAAGGAAGTGATACTAGTAGGTGGTAGAAGCCCCCGTAGTTGGATAACCTTAGCCAAACTATCTTAAAGAATCATGATTTACGTTTTTTTTCGTTATTTCTCCTTCGTCAACAAAATTACAGTCAACATTTCCGCTCCTTTATTTTGGAGAGTACATAAACAAGGGGCAAATATTAGAACGACGATAAATACACTATGCATTATAGTTTAGACAGTTCTTAATTTGAACTAATAGCCCTCGTCCAATGTAATGCCGCGAGGAAAATTCCAATTAAGCTAATTAACGAACACAGTTTAAAAGCTATGACTAGGCGCGGCTCTGTTGATAACGGTCCATCGATAACCATTACCTTAAACAGTGTTTCATTTCATATCGATATTCCATATTTTAATAGGATCTGCTCTATCTTCTATCAAAATGAATTTTAATAATGCTCTGGAAGCAGAATATCTATTACCTCGACGAAAACAGCTTATACAACAAAGATACACTTTAATTCCATTGATCTTCTTGACTATTAATTTGTCTGGTGGCGACTGTATTTGACTTCATATTTACCATTATGGTTTATTATTTATTGACTTCTTATTTACCATTACGGTTTTTTTAGTTGCACTCACATAAAAATGTATTTGAATAATAAAAACATGGATGTAGATATTTAGTAATATATTATGATTTCAATGAATTATAATATCTGAGCCAAGTCGATGTTAAACTGGTACATTCAAAATAAAACTACGTACCTGCAGGAGCAAAGAAATGGAAACAATTCCTTGAGCTTTATGTAAAGCCTCTGAGAAGTTTGAATAAAGCTGTGAATTGAAACCAAATATTTGTATCTGAAACAAAAAGATATCATTGAATATTATAAAAGATGTAAACTAGAATTAAGAAAAAAAATATTTTAGTTTTCCTTTATAATATTTTTTTTCTTTATTTCCGATCCATAAAAATTAGGTTAATAATTATAATCTCAGACCAATGTTTAGATCAATTATAAATTTCTCAAATAATCCATTTTAAGATTATTATTCTTTTAAATAAAAATAACATGATTTTAATTTCAGAAACGTCTCGCGGATACAATGAATCCGCAAAAAAAAAAATAAGAACACGGTTACGGATTTAACTTAAGAATTTGTCACATAAATAAACTGGAGGCACGCTTGAGTTGGTTCGCAGTCGTTTTCGGGATTACATTAGAGATTTGGGCGCCTCGGGGGTAACACAAGGCCGATGTGTGAAAACATCTGTTACTTGGAAAAACTTTATATAAAAATCACAATGTCGATACGTAGCGATAAAAATTTGTGTGATGAACTACTTAATATTATGTTATCTAAGATTTTCGCGTGTACTTTTTTAATGAAATTAAATTTTTAGTATAATACGCGTTCTTTATTACATAGTTCCTTCCGCTTCGGTTCCCTTACATCAGCCGTGATCACGGGCAGAAGAAATGAAACATCGGTATTATGTACTTATAAAATAATGAAAAGCCTTTTGAAGGGATTAAATTAGTTTCATTCAAAATTATTTAATGCATACATTAAGTCATTTAGTACATATCTTCTCTAAAGGGTACATTCAGTTTAATTTTGAACGTTGCGCTGTGGAATTTGCCTGTCATAAAGTGAAATTGACGCAGTGCAACGATACGTCTTCTGTTTATAATTGTTTTATACAGAATATTTGTTTCCATGACAAGTAGATTTAACTTTTGTACATGAACTTTTAATGTGATACAAAATATTTAAAGATGGCGAACTATTTACTGACTGATATTTTAAAATTTGACTGAAAGTATCAAGAGTGATTTAATTTTAGACTAACGTTGATAAATTATAATGAAACATTCATAAAAATAAGACAATATTTACTTATTAGTAGGTACGGAATGGTGTATATATTTTAACAGTCATACTAACAACAAAATACATTTTAGTGTGCTCTTTTGATGTTTATTAATAACATTTAGTGATATTATGATCGGTCCAAATGTTTGAATTTGTGTACTAAAATCAATTAGTGCGCATTTCTCCCTCAGCTTACTTATTGAAACTTAAACGTGACTGCAATACCTATTCAGTGCAATGAATACTAACTAATTAATATTGCTGAAACAGTATATAGATGAGATAAATTGTAACATTAAGATAATAACTTGAAATTATTATTTTAATTTTTGTATCGTCACATTGGAGTTAATTAGATTATTATATTTGTGAAAATCCTTAATTCAAATTAACACGGACACTCTGGCAACACCTACGGTGTGCTATTATAATTTCAATTAACAAAAATGTACTTTCATTATATGAGTCGAATATATAGATACTTTTTGCAATACGCACCTCAGCGGGAAAGGAATAGCCATTGACAGCGTGCTCCGATCCAAATTGATCGTGTAATCCATAATGAATATGGATTTCATGAAATTGATATTTATAAGAGAGGGGTCCACCCGTTATGTTTATGTGATGGCGAGTCTCATTTTCCACGGTGAATATTACCGAGTGGCCAGTGTTGCTGATCAGTCCGTTTATCTGGAAAACATTGAATTAATAAGTAATTTATAAAACAGTTTGAATATACAAAGCAAATTCTGTAATATAATGACTTTATAAACAACTCACTCCAGAGTATGAACTTACTCTATGCTTATCTATATGTAAAAATCTCAGGTTCGGATCGAAGAGTAACTTCTCGGGCTCGAGGTTGACGGGGGATTGCCTCCGTCCCTTGTTGCATAGCGACCATTCCGGATTGATCAGACCCCAAAACGCCGGACCTAGTAATTATAAAATTAAACTCTATATTATGCTCTATTATCAAGTTACATTCATTAGTAGATAATAATTTTGAAACCATTTCGTATTTCACTAGAAGTATAATGATATATATTGAATTAAAACTATTTATTATGAGAGAAAGTGTAACAAAAAAAGATGTAGAAAAGAAAATATTTCAAAACAATATGTTTTAAATCTATACGATATTATATTTTGATCAAATATGTACGCAATATACGTGAAATATGAGGACCGCGCTTCATTCGCTGTTAGGGTGCGTTCTTTCAATTATAATTGCTAAACTAATTATGATGCCTACGCACACAAGTATGTATTTTGCTCTCCAATATTGTATAACTATCGCTTTTATTGTTATTTCAAACATAAGTATATAAAAATTTCGTTATTATTTTATAATTATGTTATAATTAAATAACATCTGATATTGAAAACATATATAAACATACGAAAAAAGGTGAACTAAAGATAATGACTGTTAGTACATATTACAAATTCACATACAATATATTTAATGAGATCTAAGATTTTCGCGAGTTTTATTCATTTACAATATATGTATTCACTAACCAGTGTTATTATTTTATTTTTGGTGACATCTAATTATTTTCTATTGATGTGCATATAAATTTCAAATTCACATTTAAAGTAATATAAACGTTAAAATTATTCCTTACCCTCTTAAATTTGGATTCAAATTTTATTTAATTTAGTATTTTTTCGAATGGGATTTTTTTTTTTCTAAATTTCTAAACGATGTTTTTGTTATTTAACAAGCTACACTGTTATTTTACAATACAATATTCACGGAGAGACATAGTTTCTCACGAAAATAATTGAGATACGTAAACTAAATTCATACAAAAAATATGATTTCGTGTTAATAGAACCTCTATCTATTAAAATTAAACAACTGAGAAAGTTAAACTACGTTTCACGTATTTCAATATAGAGGGAATTGCGCCGAAGCGTCCAAAGTGCTTTAGGTCGCGTTAACGTTTTTATTATTTATGACTTTGAAAATTGCATGAGCCGGCGCAGCGGTTGCGGTTACGCCTACTTTATGACGTTACTTGCAGTGATATATATTTTTGGCACACTTCACGTGCAATGAGCACAAAAAGTTCAATTATGTCAACACTTTTACTTTATTATTTTGTGGCATAAGCAAAACTTAATCTATTTTTAAGTGTTCACGAACGAGGTCATGACTTTAATAGTAATAGAATCTGAATGACTCTAAGGAGATCTTTTTTATTTTAGCACTTTTTATTAATATAGATGTATTGTAGCAATCATTTAAATAAGCTTTACAAAACACAAAAACCGAGAGCCGTGTTGCAAATGTATAAAAATAGAAAGAGGTTATAACGATTACAAACGAGTTTGAATATTAGTTGGGATAGCTACAGCACGCAACATCGAACTTCGGAAGCCGGTCGCCGCTAATGTTCACCCAATACAATTTTAACGCCCCCTATCTAAAGAAACATTTTAATAAAACCAGCTGAATATTAGCTTTACGGTCTGTTTGAGTTAAGAAAATCTTTTCGTAATTAAGGATCGATGTTATAAATACCCTGATAATTATTATTTTCTACACGAATAATTGATTGGTTTGGATGTAAAATCAATGTGAGATAATCACTCATATCTCTAAAAGAATAAAAATAATGCTAAAGACTTCATAAAATGTCTGAAATCGAATATGATAACACACCTCACAATTTTGCGAGTAACGCAATATGAATGCAAGATAAATCGCCCGTATAAATTTCATGTCACGTAATGGCAAAAATGTTATCGGCGCAGAGAAATTGATACGGTTGACAAAATATTTTCGGGTTTGCGGTAGGTCATTCGATTGAGATTTAACTGCGATCACGATGGCTCTAGTTCTTTAACGTGGCACAAAAATGTACAACCAAGACGTGATTATAACTTAGATTTCGATGTGTTTGCTAGAGGTTTTTTGTGTTTAATTTAATAATAATTATTGGTGTTATTTTATTTCCTTGAAATTATATATCAACCTGCAAACTTTGGACTTATAAATAAATTGTATAATTAGAGCGAAATACCAATGTCAAATATTAAAGACTATATGTTATAATATTATATTTTTATATACTGTGTCATTGACGTTGGGCTAAAAATACTAAGTCACCTTACGAATTAAGAATAAAAATGGATAATCTTATTTTGTTATGTGTCATAAAACAAGTAAAGTCTTAATAAAGATAATATGTATTAGTAAGGAAAAACATATTTTTTAACTCAATTATATTAAACATGACTTGTATTTGATTTCTCTTCCTGCATCCGTCTTCTCGCTAAAACTTTGAAGTCTTACTTAAGTCCAATGACAACGTAATATTATGATGTTGAACTTTAAGATTTGTGAATCTCGTGAGCCTTTTTCCATTTTATTATGCTTTTATAACAAAGTTTCACATAATTTGTATTTTTTGACATTACTGTTATGTTCGTTTGTTTGTTAAGATAATATATTTACCTACTGTGCATAAAGTTTCATAACACTAAGTTATTTCAGAGGAGGAATAATAGATCATAAACAAATTTATAACAGTATATTTTTAATGTAGAATTGGATATTTTTTTTTTTAGCTGAGTTAATATAATAAACAGGAGCATTTTCGCAATACTGGTCATCCTTTCGTTTTTGGAGCGTCCGCTCATACTGACTTATGAATAATTCTATTGTGTAATGTATAAATGTTGTGCTCACCTGAAATGCCGTCGTAGGTCCACCATTCCTCCCAGCTGACGCCACTCACGGCTGCAATCAAACCAGACGAAATTAAGTTGAGCTCATTGTGAATATTTCTCTATATATTTTTTTATACAACATTTACTTTATATGCAGACATTATTTAACGATTTCTCGATACAATACTTTCTATTTTAAGTCTTTATTTTCAATACAAATACTTTATTATTTATAATTTTACCCGGCTTTTGCACCGTCGTTGTCGGAAACAATCCGACAGTTGTTTTATTGATGCTTACTTAAACTTCTATTAATGCTATTATGCTTACTTTATCTTCTATAGTCGTCATAATTTTTGCATTCGGTATGAGTTATTCTTATATTGACGTAATACATGTTAAGATTGGATGGAAAAGTTAGATATAAGAACATTTCCAATAAACCTTACGGGTGACGTCATTTTTATTTAGAATCATAAAATGTTTTGGTTTTTCTTTTCATATTCAATACATTTTTATATCAGTCTCAGAGAAACGAAATATATCTATTTCTAAATTGAAATCGGATATTTTCTTTTGAAACCATTATGTCTTTATAAGTATTTTATTTCAAAACATTTTACATTTATCAGCTTATGAATATCTTTATATTAATCTGTTTGCGAGGATGCATGGATGAATTGCATGGAAGCGAGGATGTTTGTTACTATTAATTCAAAAGACACTAAACAGATTTTGATACAAGTTTACAGTAATATACTTCACATATTAGAGATATATTTAAGACATAACATATAATTCATCAAGGCATAACAGAGACATTTTGCAGAAAGTTACGTCACACAGTCTGAAGATATCACTACTAATTGGTTATAATTCCTTTGGTTTCACATAATTTATTCATTTCCCTCTGCACCTAATTTCGAAGTCCAAATGGAAAAAAATCGCATTTAAAAACTAGTAAAAATATGTTTAAATAAATACACAAAAATATTAAACTACACTAAAGTAATAAAATTATTTGTGCATCATTAAGTAAATCTAAATAACTAAAATTTCCAAAAAAAAAAAAAAAATAACACTTATAATAGACTTCGAAGCTTAAACCTAATTTTATCTGCAACATAAAGAAGACAGCCGGTTCATTAGTTCCCCATTGAAAATTATTAAGTTTAAATTTAGAAAGGGAAAAAGAAACAAAAATCTTTTTTTGTGTAAGATATTTTAAATAAAAAGCACATGCTATTATGATAAATTAAAAGATTATTGTATTTGATAATATCCTAGAATTGCTCATCAAATTCAAACAAATGTAGACCAATATTTTGTTGCTTTTTTTTCCTTCAGGGAATCAATCATAATGAAATAAATAAGCCAATGAAGCGAAAAAACGGTCTTTGAAACAAAACATTTCCCTTGACAAGGCGCGAAAGACACAATTTTTACAAATAGCCTTTTTATTGTTTCACAAAATAAAGGAAAAATAGCAAATTAAAATATATTTTTTTCAACGAACCAAAGTTCGAATAATATGTAAAACATTGGCATTAGCGTAAATTTTAGGAAAGTATTTTCTTGTGTCTATGATAATTACTATCACAATAAAATTGATTCAAGAACATACAAATAAGGTTTACATGAGTGATACAAGTATTCGTCAAAAAAACTAGAAAACCTGCCTCGGAAAATAAGAGGTGTTATAATATAAAATTGTAATCATTGGAATTCTTGAATTTTTAATTTTATTACAATTTTGAAGACATTTGTTTACTTATTACTAAAATATTTTAGTAGTTTGGTAAATTGTATGAACTTAGTTGTAATTAGTTGATTGCGTCCAAGGACAGATAACTTGAAGATTTTTTCTCATTGAATTAAACTACTGAGAAATTATTCTCAAATACTAATAGTTATTATCTAATAATGATAATAATATTATTGCAAGAATTTAATTTCAAAAATGCAGTGTCGCTTAACGTAGACAGATTCAGGTTGCTCACTGCTGATGAAAATATTAAAAATAGAAAATTGTACCTTTAAAATATAAACATTTCAACTTCGCGAGCTCGACCAACTCACGAGAGGCGGATTTGAGAAGATTAAAATTTCTAATTTGAGTGCTCTGGAGTTCTCTTAATTAAGATTATAGAATTATGATACTTATAATATTTCAGAGCAATTAATTCAAAAATACTCAAAATGAAATTCTTATGTTCTAATTATCTGCAAAGTAACGTTTCTTAGGACAAGAATCTCCTGTTACTCCTTGTAATTATAATATAGCCGTAATTATGGTCTTAATTTAAATTTCATAATTGGAGGGTTTCTATAAATTTAATCAATGTAAAATGAAGTTAAATTGAAATCCGAATAGATTAACGATATTTATAGGAGTACATAACCAAAGCGTGCAGTTGAAATGTATACGAATCTCGAAGTTACTCGATACACGGCTGATTTATGCTTTTAATTTAAATTTTTGCATTCGCCAGGCGAAGTTCGCCACGGACGCGCCGCCTGCATTGCAAATATATGTTGCAGTCGAGTCGGGAGATCGTTTCAAGTTTCGATTCGATACAGCTTGAAAGAACTGGAGACTTTTAATCTTTTAATACTACTCACCAAACTTTTTCCTTGTGGAGTACTAGAGAGTTTATTTTCCTTATTAATAGTCCGTTCTCAGCAACAATTTTGGGTATATCAAGATTTATAATTTGAGAGATTTTGTAGTATTATAGTAGCATAAAATATGAATGTTTTTATTACATTTCTATACTATAATAGAGATAGTTATTAACTGAGCTTACAGCCCCACATTCTCGGTGAATACAGCTCAGGGCGGCTTAAAGTAACTTTACCGCCGAAAACAGCACCTGGGACTACATGGATATCCACATTTCTTATATCGTTGTTACACAGCTGTTTTGATGTTGAATTGAATAATAATTTTACTTACGTTTTTTCGATTAGTCAACAAATGTCTATTATCAATTATTTAAATTAGATTAACAAAAAAATATATATTCTGATTTGAAATTAAATAAATTAGTTTTATTTGGATGTAAATACAAGATTGATTTATCATGTATTGTTGCATCTTGGAGGAAGGATCGTTGCGTGAGGAATAGAAATTCCTATCTGAGAGATGGCAGCCGGCGTCTGTTTAGTCGTCTTAAATCCTAGCGCGGTCCAGAGAGTAGAGCCGCCGTTTGTTCTTTTAGAAATCGAGGATTGTTTTAGTAACTGGATTAACACAGTAATGACAAACATTGAAATTGTATAAAAGCGACACTAATATGGTCTGACGGATACCTAACCTGAACAACAATATTTCAGTGGTATTGATGTCGCAATCAAATGTTGAAAACGTGAGCAATTCACAGCCGACAAACTCCACAAAGAGCTGCGACCATGCATCGGAAATGAATCAGTTTCCGTTTAGACAGACGTAAATGATATATCTTACAAATAAAGTGCAAACGAAAGCGGGCTTTAAGCTTTGAGATAAAAAGTTTAATTTGGAATAATTTACAAAACTGAAAAGAGATGTTGCGGGTACAAAACGAACTTACTACATTTAAAATTCATAGTGTAAGTTTGAGAATTAAAAGTAATTCAATTTGGTTTTACATTTGTTCCTATTCTTGGAAATCTGCGTTGAGTATGTTGGAAGCATTCGATGCATTTGGTATATAAACTGTTCTTTGCAGCGATGGAGGCGCAATAGCACTAATAGAAATTTCATCGAGGTATGAAATAAATAAAATCACGTGGAAAATAGCCTATTTCACGGTGAATTGAGTGTTCTTTGCATGGCAACTGCAGTCTGCGTTGAACCTTCGTCTTTTACGCCCGCATAATAAAACCTTCATTGATGTAAATAAAATTCCGTAGATAGTTAAGACTAGCATTTTACAATTTGAATTTATTATCGTTTAACTACCTTCGGTGACCCGATGCTAAAACCGTCGCTACAAACTGTGTGGCAGATTTTTAGTGTAAATTTATACATGCATCATAATCCATCTTTTTGAACTTTTCAGGATTTTGAAAGTTCTTATTACCACTTCAGATTTCATCTACGAGCAACAACATTGCGTTTTGCAACAGTGGAAGATATATTTATTTTGGCTCTTTAATGTATAAGTATGTTGAGATGTTTATAGGTGATTTACCCTCAATGTGGGCTGAATTTGTCAACTTGCTATCTATATATGGAAAAAAGAGATTCAGTAACAATATCGTTTAGAATGAAATCCAATTAATATAAAACTTAAACTTTTCCTTTTTCAAACATATTAATTCCGATGCACACTCTTATCTAATAATTTATTATTTGCAGAAATTCATTCAGATATAAATTTTATTAAAAAAAAATGACTGAGAGTATTAGAAAAATATATTTCTTATTAGGAAATTGGATATGGTTGGAGTGATTTTAATAGGTTCATAATAAGTACATGATTAAAATTGGCATCTAAAATTTTCTATTATTCATTAATAGTGTCATATATATTCTATATAAATCTAATTTCAATTGCATTCTGAGCTATTATACAATATCGTTCGCTTCACTTTTGTGCAGTTCACGGAATTCTCATTTTGTAATAAATCTTAAACTTTATTCACTTGCTATAATAATTATAATCATGTTCTTATTTTATACACGCGGTTCATGTCTGTTGGTTTGATCTAAAAAGTAATATAAGTCTTTAAATTGAAAATGTTTTATGTTTAAAAAATATACGTCTGGTTTTATTTTAACAATACAAACTTCTCATAAGTAACACATCAAGAAATAAAATATTTTAGTCTCATAATAAAGCGTATTCATTAATACAAGAATGTTGTTTAATAAAGTAATTTAATAACGTAACGTTATATTATAATTAACAGTGGAACATAATATTTGCATCCAACAACAATAACGGTATTATATTTTTAACATTATATCAAGCCCTTATTCAAATATTTAACAAGTAACGACTTACAGAGAATTTAATTAAAAACAGTGCCGTTTGAATGACGTTTCAGTGTTTTAATAACTAGAAATTGTAACAAATTTCACTGAAACAATGTTTAGTGAAGTAAAGTTAAATTAAAGTCGTATGCGGATTTGGCGGTCCGCCTGAGCTTAAGATCGGCCTCGCCACCTGCTCCCGAGCCCCGACTTACCATTGAAAATACAATTTGCAGCGCCTCTTGTTACTTAAGTTTGCCTTTATGCAATTTGTTTTTATTTAAAATATGCAATCCACGGCTTTCTTATAATTTGCCAGATGATGTAACGATAAAAATAGATCTTACACTTACAAAAAAACTTTACACTTATATAGGTAAAATCAAATGTCTGTTTCAACAACGTCTTCTTAAACGCATGGAGTTATTTATATTGCAGAAGTACTTTTAAACCTTTGACATTAGTATGTTTATATTTCTATTAGTCCGGCAGGAACTTCAAAGAATCCCATTTCTTTTATGGGACTTTTAAAATTTCTGTAGAATATATCACGAATATTAGTTTTATCAAATCCAAGATATGAAATAATAAGCTGTTTAGTTGTGCAGCAAAATCAAGGAGGTACAACAAGGTCATAAAGCACGTCACAGGAACGAGCCTATATATAATCAGCTTAGTGATAAATTGGTAAACAGCACGCGAACGACACAGCTGCTTCCGTCCTCACTTGACATTGTTTCATATTTTGCTAGCACTGTCTTGAACCGATGAATACTGCATTCAAAAACAGTATTCACTAGAAGCCTACAAACAGTAACTTCTGTTTAAAGAAATTCCACTTTATTTGGAAATTATTGGTAAGTCTTTTGGGTAGTAGTATTTTCATTAGAAATAAAAATTCAATAAACAAAGAGTTATGTTATTGCTATTAATCTAAAATTAAGTTAATTTAATAGTATATTCAAAATAAAAAATATATTTTATAGTCGAAGACAAAGTATAAAGAATAAGGCCGCTTAATTTGTTTTAGAGATTTATATTTTTAAATGTTGTTGTATATGTTTTACATATTTTTACAATGTCTCATGGATCTTGAAATTGCTTTATAATTTCGATACACAACTCAATTTTTTATGACAGGTTGGTAATTGGTTTTAAATATTTATTAAAAATAATTATCAAGGCATCTTAGTTACAATTTCTAAATAAGTCAAATTGCTATACGGCATACTTCATCACTTGATTAGATATTACCTATTAGTACCTATTTCATTACTGATCTGCTGTAAATTCGCTATTTTAAAATTACAGTCCTCAGAAACGAGATCATTGACCTCAAATTTTAAATAATGTGTAAATATTTATAACTAATTTAGAAATAGATTGAACTGTATTATTTTCATATTGACTTTTTCAATCTTGTTAGTTTATAGGCGACTTGATGTTTGAATGTTTGATAGATACGCTACAATCTTCTTCACAAGCATTCATGCAAATACTAATAGCATTTTATAGTCATTATTTTTAAAAAGCGATTTAATAATCATTGTTAATTTACCTATTCCCTTAGATACATATTAGCATACATTTTCAAGTAGCAAAAGCTGTTGAAATTTCAGTTCCATAACATGTAAGATCAAAGCTTGTATATGAACCAAAATAGGGTGTAGATAAGCGGTTGTTTATACTTAAATATAAAAATGACTTATATTCTATTCTGTTTTATTTATCCAATAAAATGCAACCTTTTTTCATGCATTACACTTAAATATATTCGTAACCGTAGAACTAATAATAAATGTAAATTTTGTTAAGCTGCATATACCGCGCATAATCTGAATTAATTAAGAACACCTCCATATTTTTCAAATTTCTAGATAGAAAACACCTGTTTGAATTAGTTATTTTAATTAATTGTTTTCTATCTAATATTTTTTCCGAAAAAACAGCTTTATGAGAAGGATTTAATTGAAACTTAAGACGAATCTCTTATTTTATAATGTACAAAATTGAATAAATATATTTATTTACTTATACTTAATTCTCTTACTTTGAGACAATAACTTAAGAACGTAAGTTATATTTTTTAGGCTAACACAGTTATGGTTACTTGATATGTAAAACTTTAATGAAACAATCACTTATTAAAAATGGATTCATTAAAATATTTTGTAATATTATAAAAATATTTTAAAATGAAACTAAGATCGAACTAGCCTCTGTCATTAATATTTTAAAACCAGCCGCGGGAAAAAATCATTGGAGTGAGATCCAAATATCTCCTTGTTGTTACGATATTACAATTCGGTGCAAACGAGACCAACTAAAAATAATAAAAGTGAGAATCCGCCATGGAACAGGAGTAAAATTAAAAGACGAAAACTAGAACGCAAGTATTATGAATTGCACAACGGCAAATAAATGTATTATTTATAAAAATATAAACAGTTAATATTAATAAAGAGTAAAAAATAGTTAGTTCCATATTATAACCCCAGATAATAATATTTTAAAAGTCTTTTATAAGTTTAATTTTGCTGAAAATCTTCGTTACTGATTTCGCTGATATAGTTTAAGATACTTTTAAATTTTCTTACCAGTGAAGGACAGTAATATTTGCAGAAACGCCGACGCTATTGCCGCTCCAAGGAGGCTATGCATTGTCTATGACATAGTTTTTGACTGCGGCCGTTGAAATTGTCTATGGTGTTAAAACAGTCACACATTTGTTTCCTTTAAGTTTTTTCATCATATGAAACCAATCATACTATAATTGTTCTGGTAACAATTGTTGCCATCTTGGATTTTTATTAGTCATTTTGTTACCTGAAACAAGTGAATTGTCGTTAGATATTAAATAATAATACAAAACATAAAAATTCAACAAGTGCGAGTCGGACTCGCCCATGGAGGGTTCCGTAGCAGCAAGTAGATGACATAATATAAAAGTTATTGTAGTGCGTTGTAACTTTAATCGATGTTTTTTAAAAAAAAGTTACTTGATTTTACATAGTGTTTGTATGAACGACAAAGTTGTATATGCGTTTTTTGAAAATGTATTATTTCTTAAAAACCAATAATGATATCTCGTTCAAACCAATTTTCGATGAAAGTTTCCATTGAAATCAACAGCATATATATTTTTTTAAGTTTTCTCACTCTCTTATTTTAAACGTGAGAGGGGGGACACTCATTTTTCCATTTTGGAAGCATCTATCTTTCAAACAATTGATTTCAACGAAAAATGGTTTTAGGAACCTTAGTGTTTTTTTTAAACCATATCCCTTGAGACCCCATCACGTATAGGTTAGCTGAAAAAAAATTTTTTTTTGATTCAGTTCCATGTATGGAGTGCCCCCTTTTAATTTTTAAATTTATTCACCTTTATTCAAAATTCGAATAGCGGTTACCAGAATACATCAACCTACAAAGTTTCAATTATGTAGGCCCAACAGACACGGACACAGACACGGATTCCGTTCCGTTTTTTTGCCATTTGGCTACGGAACCCTAAAAAGTAATATTTAGTTTTCATTAAAATGAATAATCTTTTGTTGTTTTTGTACAAATTTCTACACTTGATAGTAAAGAAAAAATGTACACTTATTTCAACTATGTTTGTTTACGCTTACATATAAAAACATAAAATTGTCAAGTTTTATACACTTCAGAATAAACGATTACAGTCCCGACGGCTACCTTATAAAAAACTTTGTCTATTTACCAAATAATATTCATTTTATCTTTATACTTTCGATTAAAAAGTTAAATACTTAACAGCTATGAAATTGTATTACAGAAACACAGCTTCAAATTTCACAAATTAACTAACTTAAACAATTTCATGGTATTTGAACGCATCAAAATTACAATCCAAGACAAGAAAACGTTAAAGAGCAAACGTACTCGTACTTTGAAAACCTTTGCTTTCAACCAGAAACAAAAATTCACAATATATAATTTGTGTAAATACATGCATTGTATATACAAATCCATTTGTACGTTTCTTTAAATAATAGAAGCGATACTTTTTTGGATAAAAAATTAATTAAATGAAAAACAGATCACAATATACGAAATTGATGTTTATCTGTAAATATTGATTATTGAACCACTCCAAACTAAATACATTTATATTGAATAAAACTAATGTACTCTTTATGGAATTGACATAAAAAATCCTATTTATACATATCTCCTATTTAAACTATTTTTTTTTTATCAGATGACTTATCTTTTCACTCCTTCAATTATTGATATTGTTTCTATATTTATGATAAATAATAAACTTATTTAACGATGGTAATGAATGAATCCTTAAAAGATTTATGTCCTTTTATTAATAAATAAAACTGTTTATTTGCACGAATGTTTTTTCACTCGCCGTCGCCATACGTATGCCGGCGAAATTGGTGCAGCGTTCATAAATCCTTCATAGCCTTTATAAATTAATGCAGGCCCCAATCCAATACATGTTGCCATTTGAAAAAAATGTTTCAAAGTTTTGAAATACAATTTTTTTATTCGTATGTTTAAAAGGAAGATATCAAATATTTGAGCAACTTCTAAATAAAATATATATCTATATATACTAATCTTATCTGACATAAGGTCGAAATACAAGTCGTAAGATCCTCATGAATATTAAGTCATCAACAACAATCCAATGCAGTGATATATTTATAAATCAGGCAGCCATTATTACTTCACAACAAGAATGTTCGCCTTATAACAGTATAAACACTATAATTTTAATCCACTTCTTAAAACGTCTACATAAGTTGTAAGCGACTCACTGATAATGGAAATTTGATAGGTGCTGGGTAACAGTTGGATGTAAGGTCCTAGGTTCGTATCGTATAAATAAGCGTTAAGTTGTGTGGTATCACGCGAACCGGTCATTAACCCTGCTTCACGGCTTACTAATGGCAAGTGAGGGTGTCAAAACGACCGCAACGAAACCGCCACCTGAAAACGATGGCTCAGCTAAGATTATAATTCAAGTGAAAATATTGATATGCCTTTAACCCTTTAATTTATGATGCCTGTAGTAAACATTCATATAAAGCCGAGTATGCGATGCAGAAATTCTTGACTTTAATTACCATATTTTTAATGATAATGCATGTACTGTAATAGCATTAAATGCCTGAACTTCAGTCTCTCTATGAAATTATTTTTTAAAAGAGTCTAATTCTTATTGGGTTATCATTAGTTTGCTTTCGAGATGTTAAAATTACAGTTAATATAATATTAATCTAAAAGATTATAATCATCTTTTATAATATAATGAATGAAATTATTCCTTAGAACTTTTGTATAGCAATATTAGCAAGATCATTTAATGTCAGAAATATTAAAATATATATTTGGAACTATTTCAATAAATTAATTAAGCTAACAGTAATACTTAAAGGCTTTTAAGGAATACTCAAATTTATTGTTGGAAATAATAACATTTAAATAACTATTTATTACATTGTTGTTGATATTTGCTACTTTGTCTCAGAATAACTGTTGTTCAGCATTCCAAGAATTTTATCTTTAATATCAGAACTACTTTAATACGAGTTTCCTTGACTACCAATATTTAATGTATGTAATTTTCTTAAAGCCAGACAAAAAGTGGTTTTCCAAAAAAACTGGTATTACTAAAACCGGTACTACTTAAAAATTTAAGAATTATTGCATCGGGTTAATGATTATTACTTCTTCATATTATTTATCTGAGAATGATATGCGACCTCAAGAAGTTTATCGATTAGTGATACTTTTCGTTTGAAACCCGTTTCTAACTTAGTTTCTTAATTAGTCCTATGTCATTTGACAACAAACCAACACAATCTAACAAAAGACCAGTAATTTTTGACAGTATTTAAGCTTTTGGAACAGCTAGTGAATTAAAAACTGAAACCATTTTTGTTATTGTTAATAAAAGTAAAAAGGCGCCAAAAATTATACATGTATAATTCCAAAGCATTTGCTTTGTTTAAATATAAAATTGACAAAATATTTTTATCAATAAATGAAAAATATAATATGAATTTCAATTCACTTTTGCTGTTTTATATCCCATAAACATAACTTTCATGGTTAAAAAAGAAAATAATCCTTAAAATTCTATTTTGCCTCTTGGTCAAATTTGCGAAATGAATGAAAAATTCCTTATAAATAGCTATTTTTGCTTTGACACAGAAGCTTGCTTTTCGCACATTGAATATACTCGTAGTTCTTTTTGAATTTTAGAAAAAACTCATAAAAGAAGGATAGTCAGATATGAGTTCAAAATAATATAAAATAGTTTTTTAACATTTTTTTTATATTAAACTTGACTTTTATAAAATGTAAATTGTATTTTTTTAGTACTTTCGACTTACAAATTTTTTCATACATTAATTTAAGAAATAAAGCATTATTTTCTGGAACAACGTGAAAATACCAGATTGTCTAACAATATGAAGGACTTAAACAAATTGTAAGTTTTTAAGTATTTGGTCTGTAGTTATAGTTAACCGAAGTATTTGTTCGTTCAGAATTTATTCTGTATTTTAATTTTTATTAATAGCACTTGAAACAAACTTTGTACTTGTTTAAAAAATAATTTAGATTTTTTTTTTAAATAGAACTTAAAGCGGAAGTTTTTTTTACAACATATAGGGTAATTTTAAATATACGAATTGAAAAAGTTTATTTGTAAAAGTTATATTATGTTTTTAGTTAAGCGAACATGTATTTATATATGACATATAATTTAATAGATAATTACAACAACCATCTCTTGAAGGTTGTAACAAATTATATATTTACTTTATAAACCATTTTCACTTCAGTTTGCATTCATTACAACTAAATAATTACTCTGTAAGCGTAAAAAAATGTCAATAACATTATGTTAAAAGACGTGAATAGAATGAGAGCGGAGCTGAGAGGAATGTCAGGGAGATATTTTTGAAAAGGTTCGCTTTTTCAAAGCCACGTCGTCGTCGTATTGAATGCGTTTTAATGAAAAAACATTCGCCGATTCGCAACAGTCAAGGGAATTAAATCCTCGGAGCGGCGTTCACGATTCCAAATGCATCGGTTGGAATTTTCATTTGGCCGAATATTATTTCCGCTGGGAATGGATGCTGTTTAAAATGATGGAGGCTATTGATAATTTTAGGATCAGTCCCGAATATTACAGACAGTTATTTCTGAAATTTAGAGCCATTTATTTACGGAACTAGTATATACCTTATTACATTTAATTTGTTATGTATTAATTATGTAAGTTTTGGAATATATGACACTTAAATATCTCGTACCTTAACATAAAAAATAATTTATATATTTTTTTTGTTTTGTATTTTTTTAAAATATTTGCAATTTAACTTTTTGTCTTAATTTAATATGTTGAACGCTCCAACAACCATAAGCTCTGAATTAGTGTAATTTGATTCAGCAACTGGGTTGGGAAAGTTAGTTAAATTGGACCGTTTGCCGAGTTGAACCTTCATATCCCGGGAGGTAAACAATTATTAGTTTTTGGATGCGTTAGAATCGCTACAAAACATGAACTTTTAATTTTTATACTTAGTATTTTGTTAGTTTTTTCTGAAAGTGTGTTCTTAAATAGAATATTAAACTATTAGCACATAAATAATATAAAAAAAAAATACAAAACCACCCCCGTCACAATTATTCATCTGCGTTAATAAGTTATAATGACTTTTGTTAATTGTTGAATGAACTAGATAAAAAAAATATATATTTACATTTAAAATACATTAATAAAAAATCTCTTTAAGAATACTAATAAAATATATGAAATATATTCATGAACTCTAAGCTTAGACAAAAAAATGCATTTATTAAATAAAAAATACATACCCATTAAAACTATCAGGTAATTTACACAACTTGATTATTAAAATGTATACAAAAAAGTTTACTTCAAATCTTTTTAATATAAACAATGTTTTAGTACCGAATTAAAGTTTGAGTATTATCGTAAAGTTCCCGCCATTTTCAGGAGAGGCTACAGCAAAGTCGACTGCACGCTAGGACGTGCGCGGCGGTACTAAACTAAAAGGCATGTTTCAGTGCGAACCACACACTCAACACGTTCCTGCTTGCCTACCTTTCAAGTTTTCCAAGTAACGATTAATTTTACAACGTCATACAGAACTGATGAGGTAATTCTGAAATGGTCCTTACGGGAGAGACTTAAGGCTTCTTTTACTGTTAAATAGTAACTTTCTTGTGACTTGTTGTGAAACAAATGTTAGAGATTCCGAAGCCAGACATTTGAAAGGTCCAATGTTGTTTGTATTGTTAAAGGAAATGTTTCTTTGCCATGCAAAATTTAAAACATGTATTCATAAAACTGAAAAGACTTGTACACGATAAGGAACGCTGGAAAATGTTTGAATTTTTCAGTGACCGACAGGGATAGATAGAGATTTTAGCGATAAAAGGGAACTGCCTACACAAACTGAATGGTGGGGATGATCTTAAAATGTTCTGAGATGTGAGAAAATGTATGTGTATTCCACTTAGGCCTAGATATAAGCCTCGATGAACCATCTATTGCATATGATATAGTTGGGTATACTGTTGTTGTCTATAATTTAATTTAGGTTGCATGAGAGAATTTATAAAATAAGAACAACGGTTTTAAAGCTCCCAACTCAAAGCAAAATGTTGTTTATTTTGTTAAGGAAGAAAGCCTGTTCACTACGAAGAAAACGCCACATGTCAAGGCATGAATAAAAGAAGAGCTGTGTTTCAGACTTTTAAAACTTCAGCTAGTATTTTTCAGAGATACATCTTACATTTCTCATGTTGTGGTAGTTAGAGTCACCTTGTCTTAAAGGATTCTTCTTTTATAAACTAAATATTTTGATAGAGATTGTTAAAATAATACTGAATCTCGAATACAAGAAATGAAAATATTAAGATTAGAAAAACAAAAAAAAAATTATTGAAATTATAAAAAATATGTTCTTCTCAAATATGTATACAAAAAAAGGCGAAGAGTAAGGTATAAAAACAATTCTATATATAAAATGTGATTATTTTATATGTTAATTTTTTTATTATTATTATTTTCTGAATAGTAGCAATAATATATCAAGTAAAGTTGATGAGTCCAATATTTGACCCTAAATTCGGGTGATAAATAATAGTTTACTTTGTCGTTTATGAGGGCTGCTGTAGACATAACCGTGTCGGAACATGTGTAACAGATTGCGGCAATAAGGGAAATTGTCTTTTTTATGAACGTAGACACCGCCAAGTAACGCCTGAGACAAGCCGCCACTTAGACTGATCCCCTTCACTTAACAGTTAAATGATTTTTTGATATCAAAATCATTTATATAGCAAACAAGTATAATATTTATATATATATAATAAAAATATATATCTTAAACCTTTTAGTATCTTGCAACAGTATGTTTCATCGATTAAATTACACAGAATATTATTTTGTTAATATCGTAAACTATTTCGAATAAAGTAAACAGTTTTCAAATCACTTTTTTTTTTGTTTGAATAAAATCATTTTATATATATTAAAAAAATAACAAAAAATGAATTTCAAACTAGGTATATTTTATTTAAATTGGCTATTTTGTAAAAATACCAGAAATAGATGTTAAAATCAGATTTCCACAAATAATTAATTCGATTCGACCTTTATATAAATAGTTAAATAATAATAAACAAACGATACGCATTATGGTCATTAAATCAATACGCATAAAATCTCAAAGTACATATAAGCAAATAATAACCCTCTTTAAGTCATCAACGCTCATCCCAGCTTTAGAAATGATGCCTATACAAAGTTCTAAATTCGTATTAAAAAATTGTAAGCAACGCCATGTACATGTCCAAAGTAATATTGGGTTCAAAATAAAGTAAGCAAATAATAAATATGAATTATTATTAAATTACATACATAGAAGTACTTTGTAACCTTTGAAGATGATTTGATTATTGAAACGGTGACATTTTAACGATGTCATTTCTACAATTACTTGAGGTGTTCAACTAAAAATAGAATATGTTAATGAATAATTGTTAAATCGATGTTTTGTAATAGATTATTGGACTCTCAACTGCGAAACTGCGAAGCAGCCCCAAAGAAAAAAACCGTAGCGACCAGGTTATTTATCTCTTGTACCTGAAGTGTCCAGTGTGAACTAAATCCGGAAGTTAATTTCACGGGGTATTTCTTCTAATGAAAGCGCCTCCTTATTTTAAAGCACTCTTGTGTAAAATAGAATTAAGTTATCTTGTTCCAGTCATTACTTGTACGCCGTGCTTTATTTTGTTTGACTTATTATGCTTGACATAATTCGAAATTTAATTTATGTTTAATTTTAAAGATTTTTTTTTATTTTAGTAGAGGTTTGAAATAAAGAATATTTTGATATTATTTTAAAATATTAAATTTTTTTAACGCCCACTTAATAAAGTAGAACTTTATTTAGGATTTTATATTAAAGATCTGTAAAGTTAAAAAACACTATTTACTTCGGAATTATTGTTTACTATACTTACTTCGGAGGCAAAACAATAAAATTAAAATAGGGTTTCAATGTACACAGAAACAAGTTTAAAAAAAAATACATTTTTCTTTGTCATTTAAAATATTTGGTTCTTTGAACACTTTGGTTTTGTTGCAGATCACTTGATATCAGTCCAGAATTTTTGTTTAATTTTAAATTTTAAGTTCTGTCCTCTAAGGAATTAGGAAATTCTTAAGTCTACCATTTAATTTTAATATAGATTACTTTTTGAATTATAAATATACACATATTTTTTTTGTGTATTACATATACATATATTCTAACTATTAACACATAATTTACAATTAAACAAAAAGCTATTGTATCATACATATTATAATTATCATATCTGCTTACGGATTTAACATAAAAGTTACTTCGTTATAATAAATAAATATTTACAAAGTCACATTAATAAATACGGTGTTATACAAGAATATGCAAGAATTCTTCAATCTGTGCGAGTTTTATTCGAAATTATTAAAAAGTATAGTGCTACCAAGTTGAAGGGAGCGGCAACGACAGCATCTACCAAACAATTTCGCTGCTCTCAAGACATTATCTCACAGCCTCTCTCACAAACTTGTACGCCATTATTTCCTTGACGTATTTCACAATAGCAGAATACTTTAGAAATGTTTTATTTCGAATTTCACGTGTCTAAATAAATTGTGAGACTACAATGGTATCTTTCTATTTTTTATTAAAAAATATTCCTACATTTAGAAGTTTAATTTACATTTTCTTTTTATTGTTTTTGTACTTTATATAATATATGTAGGTGAAGTGAGAATTAAATTTTCACATGGAAGAATAGAAAGATATCATTAATTCCCATTTTTCCATTCTGATTTTCATTTTATTGAATAGAATATTGTTTTCAGTCACCACATAGTGTTCAAGAAAAAACATAGTGAAAAACAAATCAGTGTCACCGAACAGACTGACAAGTTTTTATTTTTGTATGCAACGTAATTGAATTTTGTGGTTCGTTCCATCATACTCCGACCTTTAACATTTTGTTTATAAAATTCATTTGTATATGCCAGGTAAATATTATAGACACAGAAAATATTTCTTTTAAATTTCACACTCCATACAATTCTGAAATCTACTCAACATGACATGACATGTGATTCAAGCTTTGTTGATTTAAATATGTATTTCTTGTTTATACAATTAAAAAACATTAGAGAAAAAATCAATTCTATTGTAATGGACTTTAAATAATCGCTACTTATAATACAGATAAAAAGATTCCTGTTTCACATTTAATCTTATATAGGAACACATGAGCTAATCTACAATTGTTCCCTTGCAAACAAGTATAGCCGGCAGGCGAAATAAAAAGTGTATCCACACCTGCTACGTTCGCAAGGGTTCACCAGATAACTTTCGTATTCTAATCCATCCGTTTTTTTTGTTGGATAAAGAATTTTTTATTCATTCCATTGTAAATTTTTCGTATAAAATTTCGTTAAATCAATTTTTATCTAGATTTATTATGAGTTTCTGTTTCTATCTGATTTTTCTGTTGATAATGCTTTTGAAATATTTTCATAAATTAAATGATGTAAATAAATATTATTTGAATGACTTATTCATGTATCATCGAAAACTTATAAGGGCATTAATGTTAATACTTACGCGAAGCTTGTTTGTTGTATAATTTTATCAACACCTTTTATAAAAATCAATAGTTTTAAACTACGACACGGTTATAAAACTGCTTAGTAAGTTCAGCCTCAAGTTTCATATATTCATTGAATTGAGTTCTAAACGTCGTTATGAATATTTTAATGTCGGACAATGTTTAACTTACATAGGTTGAGGCTGAACGGAATCTTGAGTGAAAAATTATTTAAATTAAAGAATATATCTGTATTGGTAGATATTTGTATAATATTAGGAGATAACTAATAAAGTTGTTAAACGCAACTATATATTATATAATGATCTCACATCACTGGGTTTCAGATAAGAAGTTCAGTAAGCATTAACTATAATTCTATCAAGTTTCATTCAGTAAATTATATCAGAGATACGACTTACAATATGAAAAATGATACAGTTGATGTAAAAAGTATAACAAAAGCCGTTTCCACAAAGCGAAGTCATTTTGAAATCGGGAGTGCAGTCAATAGCTGGTGTCAAAACAGTTCCATTGAATGGTTGCTTATGATTCAATAACAGCTCACTTGCTATCATAAATAATTCAACGTCAAATTTCCAGTATTGTTGGGCCGCAACCAATATTATGATATCTTGAATAAAATTTACAATGTATATACAAAGGGGGTAAAGTATTCATATAGGGTTTTTTTCTTAATAACAAAGTAAAGTTTTAAATTTTTTGCAGAAAACAAAAATTATAGGATGCATAGGACATATTTTTTCAAAAGAAAAATTATTTTAAAAGTTAATTTTATACTAGGTACGTATGGTTATATGGATCTTATAAGTTCTTGTTTATTTTCAGGGCTAAGTTTGAGAGTTATTGTTGTTTTTTAACAATGCAAAACTAAGATAAAGAATTAGAATTAATTCTTTAGAGAAGTATTTTAAAATAAGTAAAATATTACAACGTATAAATTGCTTTAACATAATCTAATGATAAGAAAATTACTAATCAATGTCATGTAACAAGTGAAAAATAATGTAATATTGTAATCAGTGAACCAAGCGACACGCATACCTATGTATGGTTTAGCAGTTTACGAACGACGTAGTTAAGTTAGTTAATCAGAACATTTTCTTGTACGGAGATTTATCTTTAATTTCATCAGTTACCTCATCATTGATTTACAAAATGTTTGGAAGTAAATTTTCACTATCACATAGATTTTTTGGCACCAAATCTTCACGTTAATATCCAATCGATATAAAGATCGCAAATCATAATTTATTTATTAAACCACGATGCTGATTTGACGTTATACTGGGTTTATATTTGATGCAAATTAAAAGAAATAATATTATATATAATCTCTAGTAATTAAAGATAAACTAAAAGCTGAGAATATAAATAATTTATATATTATACTTGTTCTATTAATGTCTACTGAAAAGATAATTTTAATTTTTGCTCTTCATTGAGATTGAACACTAATTTGTATGTACAATGGATAACAATATACAAGTTATATTGTAATATTTTATTTGAATCACATCGTGTTATTATATAATTGGAGCTCATTTCAATTATAAAATGTTAATATTTTCATGTTCTTCCTAAATTTTATGAATTAATATTTTTTTAAACAGCCCTGCGTAATTTAAGTCTAAAATTATATGTACGATTCTAAATAACTTTTTTATTTTTAAAATAAAAAAAAACCGGTACTGATATAGCCATAAATTTTTTAGCACTAAAAACGTATATAAATATTTATAAATCATTCTGGATTAATAAATATTTTGCATAAACCTAGAAAACGCAAAATATAAAAATATCATAGATAAGCTCTAAAATAATTTATCGAAATAAGATATGAAAAATTATATGACGACGTAACAATACGATATAGAAAAACAAGCCTCATACAATAGAACTAATTCATAATAAGAAACGTATTTCCCCGAAACAGGATCTCAATTTAATCTCAATTTCAACATAAAAATAATAGCAGTACCGTTTATCTTGCGTCGGATTTGAAGTGGGGTCTGTAGAGGTATTATCGTAACAGAACTTTGTGTACTCTAGACCTTTTTAAGAAGCACACTTACAGTGAGGAGCGTGCTCAGCAGTATTTCGGTCATATCATTAAAATTAATAAGCAAGCTCTTAAAAATTACACTAAATATTCCTGAGTTTGACAAAGCATTGTGTAGAATGGATTTTTTGAGTTCGAACTCTTAATTGTATTTTTAAATTATATCAATCCTTTAACGCAATTAAGTGTTGTACATAGTTTTCTTTCTGAATGTAGTTCGCGTCCATTTAAAACTCTTATAATCCAAGCGCAGAAAACAAAAGCGCTAATTTTTCTTCGAAGATTTACAGCGCTCTAAAAAGCTTCTAAGAGAACGGTGTTATTCCGCACTTTGTAAAAGTAAACGCCTGAAATTTTGTTTCGAATTAATCTATACATAATTACGTTAAGTAAGTTTAAAAAGCTGTTCAATGGAAATAATATTACGGAATTAATATGTTGACAATTTAAATAACTTTTGATTATGATTTATATGTAATGGACGGTGGTCTGTAATGAATTGTAACTTAATTTATTTCTCATTGAATATTTTTCGAAATAAATGATTTTGTTTTCAAAAATTAAATATTAACTGTTAAAATTTTATTTTACATAGGAAACAAACATTTTTAAATGTTATACAAAAATAAAGCTACCAAAAATATAAACCGATGTTTCGACGAAGTTTCCGTGCAAAAGCTTTCAAATATGTTAGCTATATTCAAAACCTCCGTTATTTTCTTAAAATTCCTTTATAGAAAAGGAAATGTTCCGGTGAATTCGCTTTTTAAACTGATCTATAAATATCGTGCCAAAGTGAAATGTTGGAAATACGCGTCCCGGGGGCTCGAGACTTAGTACACGCGTGGGATTCAACACACAACTATGCTTATTTTCAATTTTATGTAGAATGACAATTATCCTCAGTATGTGGATATTATCTAATATAAGATTTTACTCGTTAGTTTGAACATGTATCAACACACATGTGGGCATTGCATTTCATAATATTATTAGTCTGTTGTACTTTTGACTTTTATACAATAACGTCCTTATGTGTATGCTTCGAGTGTATGCTTCGAGTGAAATTATGTGAAATGATAATAAGACACCGAATTTAACAACCGTTTCATTAAATTAGTCTGCAAAGATTGCGTTACTTTCTTACATTTACAAATAGTTTAACGCCTTGGTTTCATGTTCCAAAACAATAACATTGGACATTAAAATGAGATAAGTGCCGCAAAATATTTGTCAACTTCTTTTACCTACAAATATTTTTCTACGTTAGTAACGCTCCACTTAAAGTGAATTACTCGCGTGACGGTGGCAGCACAGCGTTTATAATACGCAAAGTTTGAGATGATATCTAAAAATATGTAAAACAGTCTGCACATTTACCCTGAAAAGACTATTAGGCTGCATGGCCTTAGGACAGAATAATATTGTCATAGTTATATGTAATCTTGAATCTTAAAGCATAAAAAAAATCTATATAAAAGATTTCCTTCAAACATATCTATTTTTAGGAATAAAATTTGTGTAACCGTACTGACGCCATATCACTTTTGGTACACCATTACTTGGTTTTCCATTGAATCCCTCGCTGATAAAATGAATATTTAAAATACGTACACCTTTGATTTAAAAATCCGTTTGAATTACATTTTATATACGATATTAGTCCTAAATGTGGTTGGGGTTGATGATAGCTTAAAATTTTTCAATCAATTACTTACTTTTTGTTAAACTTTCATTGCAAATAAAATAACGTATGATATATGAAACTTAACATAATGTAGCTATTTTAAAAATTAATGCTCATCTAAATTCGATCCTCAGATAAAACGAAAATCAATTTTAAAATAAAAAACCATGTTTATTTATTTTATCTACTTTCATTTTGTTTTTGTTTTTCTATTGTTTTTTGTTAACAGATTTATTTTTAAATTTTAATGCTTTTCTCAAACGATCATTTTATGATTAATTTCATTAATATGCAGCAGTGAAATTGTAGTTATCATGTATTAGACTCTATTGTAAGAGAATATTATCATTGTTAAATATTAAATTAATTATTATTAGGTCCAATTAGTAATACACATCTGTGTTAAATTATTCATATTCTAACTGTAATATTAGTACCATTGAAGTGCATTTGAATTAGATGTTCTGTGATATAAATATTAAATAGAGATAGATAAATGGTTTTATAAAAAAATATTAGAAATTAATTTGAAAATGGTTTTTGAAATCTTCAGAATCGGTATCGGATAATTTAAGAAAATTAATTTTAGTCTTGGATTATTATAAAAAGACTGCTATTCTCATTAACTATTTAATAAAAATATGTTGTTAAAGAGCCTTGTTATTATTTGATACATTTATTGCCTATTATGTCTGCCGGCCTCATAATTATATAACACATATTAATATTACAATGGAAATTTACAGTATTTTGATATTATGTACAAACGAAAGAGCTTTTTTGCCACAGTACCCAACTGAACTGGAGATAATATAAGGATTGTTTTTTTAATTTATTTTTTAATTATTTCTTATAACCACATAAAATGTGTAATTACGATAAAATAAAGTTTATAATATTTTTGTTGGCAAATTTAAAAAATGTTTATTTTGTAATGCCTGCTACAATAATTACAAAACAGAATCTACCTTAAAATTTGTTGCATTCAAAATACCATTCACAATACCATACAATACCACCACCATCATACATACCAATACATATGTATATTGTATAGGTACAAAAGAAGGTTTTTGAACTTCGCTGTAGTTGGAAAAAACATTAAAAAAATATGGATTACGGATACTACGGAGTTAGCTCACCATAGTTGGAAATATGTTTTTATGTATAACGTTCAAAAAGAAAATGCCTTCTGAACTTATCATCTTCATTTCGAAGTGAAACTGGGTTTGTGTTTGTATTTTTACAATTATTTACCATGTAATCATCAGAATATATCATTAATCAAAACCTAAAATATTTAATTACTTCACACGCTTCAACAGCTTCGATCGTCTTGATAAACTAATTAATCATTATTATTTAGTTTTCAATCACTTTGCCGCATGTTTGTTTTCATCACCTCATAATCGTCTAAATATAACAAAAAATTGGAATAGCAATTTTTTATTTTATTTATCAAAAATTATTGATTTAGATTCCGAGCAAGTTTTTTTTTGCTTGTGCCTTCGGATTTCTATACCATTGTTATCTAATCATAATCCTAGGGAGTTATATTACTGTATAAATTTAATTGTATAAGTTTTATATATTTTTTATTTATATCGTAATTAATTAGGTTATCACAGACCAACTAAAATGTTATGACAGAAAAAATGTGTACAAAAATTATAATTAAAGAATAATACTAAGGTTGTTGTAATATACGTGTTTAGTTAAAAAAAATATTTTCTTTAGTAGTCCTACTGCTATGAAAAAGTAAACTGTATTTTAATTCAGTATTTGAGGTAAGAGACCAAAATTATTTAACGTATTTTTCTATGATAATTCTTATTTTTAATATATGAATGTAAATATATTTTTTATTCTATCATAGTGATAAATCGAAAACTTTTTGGTATGGGAACTTTTAAATACGTACATATTATACAACAAAGGAGAGATGATATAAATAAATAAATGTATGCATTCAATCTTGTTAGTGTAAATAATTAAATTTGATCTGTTACAAGCCTCTTTGAGTTCTTGAATGTTATCGTGACAAACGAACTAAAGGACAGTGAGGTATACTATTTATATCTCCGTTTCATTTCTGTCTCGTGATTTGACTGTGACGAGCGTTAAGCTCGGCGGAAAGTTCATTTGACATTACTGATCCTATTTGTACATTTTCATGGGAAACTTTAACAGTTTGCTCTTGGTATTTTAGTATAAGTCTTTTCATTTCGGTTATTTTTTTTTTATTTAGTCTTTTCAGAAATATTTATTTAAAGTTTAAATATGATGAACATGTCGAATTTATTTAAGAATCTACATGTATATATTACTCCAACACGGAATTTAAACTTAAAATTTGTAGCTGAAGTCTTACCTACTAAAACTATATTTTACTTATGTGTCGTTGATATTAAAAAAAAAATCTAGTCCAAATTTCAAGTTTCAATAGTACGTTACTATTAAAAATATGATTTTACTAATTATTAAATTAACAAAACAGCGTTGAATATTGTACTAAGTGGCTGTATCAGTTTTTAGTATCGATAGCAAAAAAATTAAATTGTAAGAAAGTCTTAAAGAACATTTATCTCATAAAACCATCTACGTAAGCTACCCTCCGGCATAGTAATATTACAGCGGTCGGGATGTCATATTATCCACAAGAAAATTATTTCCTTAAAAATCTCTTCAACAT